>NC_044973.1:496451-776415 GCF_004355905.1 Pyricularia grisea | reverse complement strand
CCCCCCCCCCCTTTTACTCCCATTTCAGCCCTAGTTGGATGTGTGAACACCAGCTGGTAGTGCCGCCGACGTCAACGCTAACAATCCATCTTTGAACCTTGGCAGCGACGCAACTTTGCAGCTCCGCCACGGCTTGCATGCCAACGGTTATTGCGCGACTATGAGTATTTGACATGATCGACACTACACCTCACCAAAAAGTACACGACAGAGCTTTTTCTATTTGCTCGAGCATAACATGGCTGCAATCGAGCCCGATGATCACATTCACTGCTTCAAGAGGGTTGCGGTATACGACAGATCAATAGGGCTGTCTTAATAGCTGAGAAGGACTGAAAAACGAAAACAACGCAAAATTTCTGATTCGGTTTTACAGTGACCGTGTGGAAGGTCAGGACAGTAACAAACGATGCCAAACACGTGTTTCCTGGAGACCTGGGATCCGAACTGTGAAAAGCCAACTTCTTAACAATTACTCAGCTTCATGTAGCTTTTTCTTTAGTAGCAGGAGATAAAAATACCTTCAGGGTTTACGCGGCCTGACAGTTGTAGCTGGGATCCCCAGATAAGCACCGCCATGCCATGGCATCGTTTAGTCTGTCAGTCTGCCTCGTTCTATCCAAAATATATATTTCGGCAGCCGAATATGTTGTGATATTCCGTTTGCGATTTGAAACGCCCAAAGTCCAACACGATTACCTTTGGTCACGTCTTCTAATCACATTTGCGCCACAAAGTTCCACCATATAATCTCACCTGTCATATTTTCTAATATACTTTGCCAAAGGTTACATGTGGACAAAACCCAGACTAACCCTCATATGCCGAAATTCCGTATCAGGTCGCAACGACACAATCCGAGCTCCAACACCAGCTCCGCAAGATATCTCGTGGGCTCTCGGGATGTGTTTGACACCTTCATCTCCACCCCTCCAGCCTTGTTTAATGCCTTTGCTGTGCGGCTCTGTGATTTTCAGCTCTAACGGACTGGTCTCGAACTTGAAAGGGTCGTGTCAACCAACCACTAAATCTTGGTATCTCGGCCAGTATCACTTTTACCAAGGCTCTTTATAATTTCCCTTCCGCTCAGTGTGGCATACACAGCTGTCACTGTCTCCGGACGTTTGAATAGACTCAGGCATTTTGCGGACGTAGCTGACAATTGCGTAAGAGTAGCTATTTGCACTGTGAAGGTGTGCACATAGGGGCTACATAAGGTAAGGTGCTGTACCTACCGATATTGTCTGCCAATGTACCCACACCCAAAGAATTCCACTCCAGATTCCCTAGTTACTTTTCGGCGGCAACCCACCTGTGCCACATATCCAGCGCTGCGAGTCTGTCGTGAGCGCCTTATTTGTGTTTGTCACCTCTTGTCTGTACTGCACATAGCCATTGACCATTGGCCACTATTGAATCATGGTGAAAAACAAGCGAACGGTATGCTCTCCATAACCTCGGAACATCAAGGGAACAGGAGGAATTCGCATCAGTCCATCAGCTGCATGCTGAGCTTGCTTCTCTCGCCGACCTGTACTTTTACTACTTTTACTATTTGAATTGTTAGGCAGGGATTTACCAAGGAAAAGGTAAAATAAGCTATCCAAGTAAGTAACGTATTCAAGCTGCACGACTAAGTGTGTGAGGTACAAAATCCAAGCTTCTTGACAAAAAGTATAGATGCATGAACAAATCAGATTAATGTCTTATGCAGGAAGCATAAATAAAAACAAAAGATTCAAGGGAAATGTCCTCAAAATAGGGAGACAAGAATAATAAATAAAGGGTTCGGTTTATCCTTTGTAAAGCGGGACAACTACGTCTCAGAGCTATCAGCTTTTATTTCAACAATATAACCACCTCGGATTTTACTCTTAGCTTTGAATTACCGTTTCAACCTTTTACCTAAGTCTCTTTATTTCCCTCACGGGTTTCCTTTGCAATCGAGAACTAATTCTACTTTGTACTATTTCACTTTTTATAAGCTCATAAAGATGTACGCTGCACTACATTTGTCCATCGTTATCGTCACCACTTTACCAGCCCTGTTTTCTAACGGCGTTTTCGCATCAGAACATTCGGAAGATTATCCATATAGGGATATTAACGAATGTATCGTTAATGTTCTTTATGACTACGAGCCACAACAACACTATGCCGCAAAGCGAATGTCTTGGTGTCATGTAGAATATAAAGATCATGACGGTACGGAAAACAAATTAGGCGTTTTAATCGCTTCTGAATGCGAAGAAAGAGAGTATACAACTTATGACTGGCCTGAGTACCTAAAAATTGAAACTTGTTGGATGGAGGATTTCGACGAGCGTTGGAGAAGATGTATACCGGGGAGAAACAATAAGGAACAGGCCGGACGGGGCAGCAGTCTTGGAAAGTGGGTAAAGAAGGCTATTGGAGGTTACTAAAAAATATTCAAAAATGTGAAAGATATTTTTAGCGACTCCAGAAAGTAGTAAAGTAACAAGACAACAAAGCAGTTTCAACATCAGATTGGTTCCAAGGTTGTTGTCGTGGTAATGTACTCTGGGTGCAAGGTTAATTAAAGTGAAGTTCTAGAAACAAAGTGAGGTCCTATTCACGCTGCGCATGAGCACCGGAGAGTGCGGGCCAGCTATACAGATGACGACTGTGGCGTGTCTAGAGCCGGTGTGCCACCGACATCAGCTTCGGGGGCTAAACCATTGACAGTTATCACGGACAGGGTAAGCATGGCAGGGAAGCTAGTTTTTTTTTGGCACGTTTCGTCAAAGGTTCTAAACTGAGGAGAGGAAAGGAAGTAACAGAGCTGCTGAGATTGGCGTGACGCTGATAGAAGGCATCGCCCTTGTGAGGGATGCATTGGCCCAGATCAGTCGCATGCAACATATGTTGTCCGAATTAACGTTCATCACTTTGAGACTTTGCTATGCTTCATGAGTTAATTGAACTATCCACAAAGCCTATTTGTAATTCGACTCTACATTGTGCCCAGCGGGCACCAATAGTATACGTGCCAGTATGTGCTTCACAATAACCATGGTCCCAATTTGCAAAGGAGTAGCCAAGTTAGTTTTATCCCAAAATTCATCGCCACGAAGCAACTTCATCGCAAGCGCGACCACAGAATGGCTTCTGCGCCGGCAGCGAAAGGCTTCCTGTCGGCGGCAGGGTGTGTGCTTAGGCTACCCGGCCGGTGTCGACTCCGGGAGGAGCCGGACGCCTGGCAGAGATGTCTCTTCGCTTGCGCTTGGCGTTGGGCACGCGTGAGAAGGTGGCGCTGTACTCGATGAGGCTTTTGGGATTGCATCCAAGGTTCTTTTCATTGTACTGACCATTGTACCCAACGCATAACCCAAAATTGTCCGTGACCTGTACGACAAGCACTTGGCGGAGTGGGGTTTCGTTGTTGGCAGCTGTTCGGCATCTTGTCACGAAGCCCTGGTAGATGCCGTTTGCATCCTTATCGCTATCTCTCAAGCGGCCACTCAGAAATACTTTGCTTCCACCCGTAAAGTAATCGCATGCCGGCTTGGTTTTGTTGAATTGACGGAGCACAAAGGCGGCCATAGTGGGGAGAACTTGTGTTTGGACGGCAGAGGCGGTAGTGCTAGTAGCTGTTGACGTGGTTGAAGTTGATGCGTGTGTGGTTGCTGTCGCGGCCGAAGTGGTGGCGCTGCTAGAGGTTGACGTGCTAGTGGTCTCTGGTGCGGCCGAGGTGGTGGTGGAGCTGCTAGAGATCGAAGTGCTGCTAGAGGTTGACGTGCTGATGGTCTCTGGCGGAGCCGTGGTGGAGCTTGACGATGTAAGCGAAGCAGTATCGGTCGGCTCAATAACAGTGGAGCTGGAAGATGTAGACGAGGTTACAGTTTCGGTCACAGCGGAATTGGTCGACTCGATGTTAGTAGAGCTTGGAGCGGTAGACGAAGTTGCAGTTGATGTGGCAGGAGTATCGGTTGACTCGGTGGCAGTAGAGCTTGAAGCTGTGGATGAGGTTGCAGTTGTTGTTACAGCAGTCGAGCTTTCAGAAGAAGATGACGTGGTCTCCGATGTGGTAGGAACCAGGGTGCTAGTATCCTCTGCAGTGATAGTCGATGTGGTCATGGTTGGAGCATCAGTTGAGTCAACAGTGGAGGAGCTAGAAGTTGTAGATGTAGATAGAGTCACTGTTGAGGTTACAGCAGTCGAGGTTTCAGATGCCGACGATGCGGTCTCCGATGTGGTAGGAACCAAGGTACTACTTGCAGTCTCCACAGTTATTGTTGATGTGCTTGAGGTTGCACTATCCGTTGTCTCTGATGTAGTCTGCGAGGTCACCTCCGATGTGATGCTAGAAATCGTGCCATCGCTGCTGCTGCTGCTGCTGCTGCTGCTGCTGGTGCTGGTGCTGCTAACTGTTACTGTCTCAGTGGAGCTGGATATTTCAGTGGAAGAAGCTGTGGGCACATCTGAGGTGATGCTGGAAGTCGTGCCATCGCTGCTGCTGCTGCTGCTAACTGTTACTGTCTCAGTGGAGCTGGATGTTTCAGTGGAAGAAGCTGTGGGCACATCTGAGGTGATGCTGGAAGTCGTGCTATCACTGCTGCTGGATGTAGCTGACAAAGTAGAGCTGGAAGTTTCCAGGGTAGAAGTTGGGATCTCGGTCGAAGAGCTTGTCTCAATGGTGGAAGCTGAGAAGGTTTCAGTCGAGCTAGAGCCTGCCGTATTGGATGTGGAAGCTATGGTGGTTGACACCAATGTCGAAGTCTGGCTGGTGACTGTGCCTGGGGCAACCGTCGTGGTATCCGAGGTGACCATCGATGGAGTAATTGTCGTCGCGTCCGATGTGGCCGTTGTAGCAGTTGTGGCGTCCGAGGTGAGAGTTGTGGTGCCGCTGGCAGTAGACGTCAAGGTTGATGAAGAAGTATCGGTGGTGCTGGCTAAAGTGGCGCTTGATGTAGACGAGGAAGATGTGCCGACAGATTCAGAGGTGGGAGCAAGGCTAGAAGTGGACGAGGAAGATGCCGATGAAGACGTTTCGGTACTGGTAGCGGAAGGGGAGCTTTCAGTAGAAGAGGACGATGTCGATAAAGTCGTGATTGTAGTAGCGGAAGCAGAGCTTTCAACAGAAGAGGTAGCGGTTGATGAAGACGTTGCAGTTGATCCGGACTCAGAACTGCTTGAGGCAGACACGGAGCTGCTCGAGGTAGACGACGCAATAGTGGAGGATTCAGCTGTCAAAGATGAGGTGGTCGTGTGGCTAGTGGTAGACGACAAACTCGACGAGCTCACCAGGCCATCACAACGTCCAAAAGCACTTTGACACCCGGTCCCACAATAAGCTTCGGTACTGCCACACCAGTTATACTTGCTGCAGCAATTTCCAAACGCCGAGCCCTGGCAAGTAAAGCCGTTGCCGCATTTAGCATTAGTGCTGACCTTGAGACTCGGAGTGTTTGCAGTGCCGGTAGAGGACGAGCTGGCGGAAGAGGTGGATGCCGAAGCCACGGCTTTGCAGGATCCGAATGCACTCTGGCAACCGGCGCCGCAGTAGGCGTTGCTCTGCTGTATGTTAGCCACTTTCGTGCTGCTGCGTCGTAGTAGGTATAGGACAGACTTACCCTACCGCACCAGCCATTCTTGCTACAGCAATTACCAAACGTTGAACCCTGGCAGGTAAACCCGTTGCCGCATTTGGCGTCCGTGCTGATCACGAGCCCAGGAGCGGTAGTTCCGCCGGAGGGAGTAGAAGTCCCACCGTTGGAAGTAGTGGTCGTGACGCTAGTGGTGCAGGTGCCATACCCGGACTGGCAGCCAGCTCCACAATAGGCGTCAGTCTGTTTAAGAAGAATGTCAGCATTTAAACCCAGCATAAGGCAGAACTATTATTTAAAACTTCAAATAAAAGAGAGAGAGAGAAAAAAGCTTACGCTACCGCACCACCAGTTTTTCGAGCAGCAGTTGCCGAACGTCGAGCCTAGACAGGTAGACCCAGAGGCCGCACCGCATTTTGCGTTACGGCTAGTCTTCAAGGTGGGACCTCCCAGAACGACGGTGGCGAGAGTCAGCAGAATGCCGACGGTAGAGAGCGTACGTCGCATGGTCAGAGTGGGTGATTGACAAAGGGACAAAGGGACAAAGGCAGGCAGGCCTTGACTGGTGTTGGTTTGGGACAAGGAATTAATTAGGAGCGAGAAAGATTGTTGCTGTTCTTGGTTCCTATGAATGTCGTTGAACGAAGCATCGCGACAAAGCTTTATACCTCGTTGCGAAAAGGGGTCAAGATCAGGTCCTAGAACAGCCGCAGTCTAGGCCCATGGGCGGTAGTTGCTGCTGAATTGCAAGCGCCGAGCTGCCAGGGGCTAGTGTCGATGCTAAAAGGAGCTTACTTGGTTTTTTTTTTATAGAAGATCCATTGAGCTGAGCAATTTTGCGCTAGTCCGTGCCCCTGAATAGCTAATGCGCAAGTCGCAAGGGGAAAACATCATCTGCAGTGTTTGCCAAGCCAACGGCTTCCTAATAAATATGAGTGGCCAGCCCTAAGGGATGACGGATGGGATGTGCGCATCATCAAAGGTCGGATGGCCTCAGTTCAATGTCAGGCTCAATATCCTTCAAAGTTAGAGGAGACTTGTTGAAAGAAGGAGCTGCATTGGGTGCTAAAATTTGACAGGCACCGGTATACGAGTCCGGCAAAACTCGATAGACAAACTAAACATTGCCACAACCTGGAACCTACCCAAATGAGTTTGATAGACTACGTAAGGGAAAGTAATCAAGAATGGAGAAGGGAAACTGTTCCGGATTAATCTTTTTCCAAACAGATTACCATGCTGGACGTTTATCCCCCATCTTTGATATTACCTTTTTCATCTAAACAATTCGATTCAAATTACACTAACAGAACTTCAGCCTCAGGAGTAGCGCTCTGCTGTTCAGGTGTACCAATTTGGTTAGAGGACCATTAAAATATGATCTCACTTTGTCAGCTGTACAATAGATGGTATATTGCTTCTCCATCGCGTATATCAGATAAACGCGGAAATCCCGAACGTAAGTTCCGGATGAGCCAACGATTCAACCAGCAAAAAAAGCATTAGATAGGGGGCTGAACTTAAAATAGAGCAATGGCATAGTTCAGGGCGGTAAAGGCGAGAAGTGCGGCATGCTTAGATGCATCGCTGGTACCACACTTGTATACGCTGCTGAGGCTGTGTCTGGAGCCCATTTTACCCATTGTTTGCCTTTAATGTCGACGATCTATGGTGGTCAGATCTTTACCAGCCTGCGCATGCAACGCTTCATTTTTATATCAAGGAAACCATCGAGCAATGTTGATCCTCTGTTCGATTTGCGGGAATACCAGCCGAGAAACGCACAAAGCTTTTAAATATTGTTTTGTGAAGCACGTGCATGCAGTGCAGACCACGGCTCTTCTATCATATCGCCATGGAATGCGGAATGTTGAGTCCAGGTATAGATGGCGAAAGAAAAGAAGAAAAAACAAATAACGCCGCAAAGATGTTCCCACGGTTCCCAGACGCCGAAGTCCAAATTGCCGGTACCCAATGCCCATGCTATGCAATAACCATCGCTATGCAACCAAATAATCCAAAGATAGGTACAAGGAAAAGAAATTCCATGATAATTATCCACAGTCTGAAAAAAAGACCCTCGTTTTCAAGCTCCTTTAGACCGACCAGTCAAAGTCACGCATATGGAGCCTTTCCAGGGAGCGCTTAACAAATTTGCCGTCTTGGCACTTTGTCCCGGCAGCGACGGGCATCTCGGCGGCCCAGGCTCCGTTGGCGCACTGCTGAAACTTGAACTCGCCGACGCACTTGAAGGCACCAGCCGTGCAGCCATCGCCACCGCCACCAGCAGCCGGAGCGGGAGCCGCAGCAGGCGCAGGAGTAGGAGTAGGAGGGGCAGGGGCGGGAGCAGCAGCACCGCCGCTACCACCACCACCAGCGCCGCACTCGAGCGTCACCAGATTGAGACCAGGTGCGCTCACGACCTTGCTGCCGGGGTTCTTGTACTTGTAATCCTTGCCCTCCTCGGTCTTGCAGGGGAAGCCGTCGACGTTGGCGACGACCATCTCGGGCAGCTTTTCAAAGTTGGCCTTGCTGCCGCCCTTGCCGCTCAGCTTGACTGGGCCGCACTGCATGTAAAATTCGCGGTTGCCGGTCCTGTTGATCCAGGTCCAGGCGATCTTGGCCTCGCCCTCGGGGATGTCGGCGGGTACGTCATAGGTGAGGCCCGAGTCGAGGACGGCTGCGGCGTTTTCGGGCATGTTTCCTTCGTATTTGATCGGGCAGCCGCCGTGGAACGACGTGATGGTCCTCCATACTGTGTCCTTGGTTGGGTTAGCTTCGTAGGTTAGTGAGACTTGGCAAGAGCCACCGCTGTGCACGGCGCTGCCCTTGAAAACCAGTTTGTTGCCTGAAGATCCCAGCTGAAGCTCCGTCGCAGTGCCGCCGGTCATCTTGCCCTGACACGGGAAGGGGTTGAAGCTTCCGTCAGGTTGTTTGCCCAACGGACCACTGTTGTAGCCGGGAAATGGCGCCGGTGTGGACATATGCAAGTGTGCGTTGACAGTCGCGGCGAGGGCGAGAAGCCCGGCGAGTTGCAAAGGCGAACTGAACTGCATTTGATGGCTGGTCCCGTTGGAATCGTGTATGCGGTGATCTGGGCAGGTTATTGTTCTTGTTAGCTGGTAGCGGCAGAAAGACAAAGGAAACTCTAGTGGATGGAAGTGTGTCGAGGTTAGTCAGGAATCTGTTCGTTGGTATGAAAACTTTATGAGATTGTGAAGAGGATGTCTGAGTATAATCCCAAAAAAACAACACAAACTAATCAACAGGAGCCAAATGATTATATACAGAAGTTCTTGACTGTTGTAGCAACTATCCCAGTAAGAATGGCAGAAACATAGTAAGACTTGCGGAGGGGCTTGCTGGTGGAGGCCCAACACTCGCGCCGTTTGAAAATAAAGAGGAGTGGTTTGTAGGACAACTTTCCGACCAATCAAGGCATCTGCATGCACGTTGCAAGATCGGATAAGTTACTTCCTACCTGGAGCGCAGCCAGCTCTTGGCTTTGTGGTGCCATACGCCTTTTTTCGTGTCTTTGTGACAGCCTGCCCTGCCTAGGTACTTAAGTACTGTACATTAGGCAACTACTACATTTTGATACCATATTCGGTAGTCAGTCATTGAATACGTTGGTTTGGACGAATAGTAAGCTGGTTACTTTGCGTCACCCGCCACCAATTATGTAAGGAAAATCAGAGCCCCCTTTGTTCGGAATGTCGTTCGGAAACATATTATGGGTGAGGTAAGACGGGAGCTCGTCAAAATGTATGGACTTTCAAATGCGAGATTGTTGATTTTCATGGGAAATACTCCAACATACCTTGTTTTATTTTACCATCACAATCGTGCAATCTTAGCATCTTAGCGACTTTGCCAAATGACAGGGACGAAAACTGCACGACGGAGGCCCAACTGCATCAAAATACCTTGGCCCACAGCAGCGCCTCGGCTTTGCCAGCTTCGTGGCCCAGGTTGTAGGCTTGGCGACGCAAAAGTTCATACGAATCAAAGGACAAGCGGGCGGAGTGCGCAGTGAAAGTATCCAAGCTTTGTCAGCCACGGTGCAAAAATTGGCTGACGCTCGCAATTTCTGGCTGTGTTGTGCTGAGGTTCAAGGTTGACTCTATTTGCTCGCTTGGCAGCTTTTCAAAACAACCGCTTACCTTACTAAATACACCATGCACCTTCGTACATACCTGTGAGCCCAGAGGCTAAAGCTGGCTTGGTACATTTGGTGGCTCCTCAGTACAGGTGGCCTTCACGAACAAGGTATAAATCGACTGCTTCGCCCCAAACAACCGCTTTCGAGTCACCTTTACGGCGTTGACCCCAGATGATTAACTAGGCTCTTGGAAGTGATGACCTTGAAATGGTTCAAAGATCTCTAAGTTGAGGAAGGATCAAGAAGTTGCCTCCTACTTATTTTCGTAAATTACAATTCTGCTATTTTGGTTGAAAATTTTGGCTCTGTAACCTGGAGTCTCCATAGCTGGTAGCAAGCATTACGCCAAGCTTTTCTGTAAGGAGAGTTTGATAGATCGATCAAGTTGAGTGAAGGTTCAGGAAGGTATGCCGCTGGCGACACTCTGTATAGGCAAGGCGGCCATCCCTCTCTCTTTCGCTCTTTTCTCTCTTGCTATGGCTGGCAGCTCTCATCACTGGACCGTTAAGCGACATCCGCGAGATGAACAATTTTGGTATATTCCGAAAAGAATCATTTGATAAAGATTTAAAGCCTCCCCTCCCCCTGTAACTTGGGTCCTGTTCCCAGAATGATAACCAAATGGTCATTATGTAACTCCAGGCCTGGTCTCTGTCTACTTTCAATCCGAGACCACTAATACTCAGGCCATTTCTTAACGTTAATAGTTTAGCAGATAGTCAACCAGTACATTTTAATACTGATCTACGTGAAATGTAGCAATTAGTGAAATAGTTAACAACGATTTAGTTTATATTTTTAACAATCGAAATGGTTGAATTGGGGTATTGGCGGCTTTACTTGTTTGTGGAAGTTGGTTTTTTGATAAATATTGGAATTCTTCGATTTTATTTAACTTTTATTTTATCTTTGGATATAGCTCAAGGGCTTTTGCGCGCGGCGGGTAATATCGGTTAGTGCTTTATAAATTGAAAATGTGGTTGTGATACTGCCGAATGAAACGTAATAAACAAACGGGTAGATATAACATGATTAATTGATATTCAAATTTATAATCGAAACGGGCTTGTCTTTACCAATTTTAACGATTTAATAGCCACTATAACCAAACGTCCACGTGAGGTCCGTTTGTGAAAATATTGTACATTTATAATTTTATAAACTAAAACGTATAAAAAAATCTAATATTTTTATTTTACTACGCACTTATTTTAAAATTTTATTGCAAGATTTTACCATATTTAAACCTGAAATAAACGACCAGTTTTTTATTTACGTACTATTGATAATAAATATTGATAGGTGTATCTGTTTTCTATCAATAGTGTGATAAGTATTGTGTATCAAATATTAAGTCAAATGTATAATTAATTAAAGAGTTACCAGTATTATCTTATATCTAATAATAAATAAAAGAAATAAAGCGTTAAAACGTGGTAAATTTACAAAATACTTTATAATTATTTGTATATATCATGTGTAAATGTATATAATAGTTTTAAAAAGCTTAAACTCGGGGCTTTATAACGGTAAAATCCTTATACTTTTACCGTTTTCATTTAATAAAATACTCTTCAATAAAAAATACACAGTTTTTAATTGTAGAACCTCTTACATATAGAGTGCGCGCACGATGTAAACCTGGTGTAGTTTCCGTTATATATGACGATAATCGACAAGATGTTTTCAGACTAGAACGAGCGCGATCTTTTCGGCCAGTTTAATTGGTCGAAAAGTCGTGTGGCTGAAAGGTCCATGGAGCGCACGGTCCACCCTGCAACACTGGGGGTCTAGCCTGAGCACTGAGACTATGTTTTTCACCAACACATCCGACGCGCCTCGTCCCCTTCACAACAAACAATTGATCCAGTTTCAGGGCAAATGTTCACACTCAGAACCTCAATTCCTTATCACGTTCTTCGAATGCGCGCAGGTGCATCGCGTCGCATCTATCGCAGCCAAGCCTTGCTCCAGTCATACACAGCGTCGGGCTCAATCCCGATGGTTTGTTCTTATCGCGCTGCATCTGGTCACGCAATGTCGTCACACAAAGATCCGCCAATATCGCCAATTGTATTCCCAAAAGAAGGGTTCAAAGTCATTGATTCGTCCATACCGGTCGAAGAGGAAAGCCTCCCCTTCTACCGCCCTGAACTGTTCTATCCTGTTCGCCTAGGCGAAGTTTTCAAGGATCGCTATCAGGTCGTCGCGAAGCTGGGATACGGTGCTTCTTCTACTGTATGGCTCAGTCACGATGTCATGTACGCTACCTCCCGTAATTATCTCCGCCCGCACTTCCCCGCTCACTTACGAGTTCGTTAGCGAACGACGATATGTCGCACTCAAGATTTTTGTCAACAGCATCCCTCGCAACCAAGAGCTGAAGGTCTTGCAGCATCTTAAAAGCGTTCAGTCTAAACATAATGGGCGTGAATTTATGCGGCTGCTGGAGACCTCCTTCCAGTTGCAATATTTTGGGAAAATATATGATGTGTTCGTCCTTCCTCCTCTGGGCCTAAGCGTTCAAGCGCTACAAAATTTTCAGCCAAACCGTGTGTACTACGAGGAAGTAGCTACCTCCACTGCGCAAAGTGCCCTTATCGCCCTTAATTTCCTACACAAGGAGGCAAAGGTGATCCACACTGGTGAGAGCAAATCCGGCCTCCTACCTTGGGTGCCCTAAATACTAAAATCCAATAATCGATTAAGATCTTCATTCAGGAAATCTACTGCTCGGGATATCCGATGAATTATGTCTGGCTGAGTACGAGAAGAACGAGTTGGAAAACCCTACGCCACGAAAAATTCTCGTGGACCGTGTTATTCACGTTTCCCAAATTTCCTTCAATATTGGTAAAGTTCCGTATCTTTGTGATTTTGGCCATTCTCGCATCTGCACCGATGGGCAGCTGCAGCAAGGGCGTGCGATGCCCATCCAATACCGCACGCCGGAAATGCTGTTAGACATGCCTTGGGATTACTCGGTTGATCTATGGGCCCTTGCGCTAACGGTATGTTATTAGTACCTTTTTAGTGTTTGCTTAACTAATTTCAAATTTTAGATACGGGATTTACTGGAGCCTGAACCCTTATTTGAAGTCTACGATCCTACAGATAATGGGCTTAACGAGGCATTCCATCTTGCCCATATGGTGGCACTAATGGGCCCGCCACCCTTGCAGTTTTTGAAAAGGAGTGCCACCTCGGCAAAATATTGGGATAAAGATGGAAAATGGAAAGGGTCTGTCCCAATTCCACTCCCGAGAAGCCTTGAGGCTCGTTTTACGCAATTTGATGGGCAGCGCAAGACACTATTCCTCGACTTTATTCGTACATTATTAAAGTGGGATCCGCAGCAGCGATCCTCAAGTGAAAATGCGTATATGCATCCATGGACCATGGCTAGCTCAAATTAGGGGGGAGGAAAACAGTTCGTCGGCTTGATTGGAGGCAGCGTCCTGCGGATATTTTGGTGCCCGAGACATTGGATCAAATCCCGATCTAGACAAAGACAACAATCCAACCAAGCAGTGGGCCGAGGGCTTTCTCGAAGACGAATCTCCTTCGGCTGTGGATCAGAGGTGCTGCTGACGGGCGAACCGTTTTGCCTGGATTGCCCATAGGGCAATACAACGTCCCAGGTCGACACATGTCTCAGCTGTCGACCAATGTCTCAGCTATCGACCAGTCGAGGATTTCCATAACTTGTATTGGGCTAAGCAGAGCTGCCTGCACGTTATAGCTGCAGTCATTCCTGTTAAGCGACCTCTACGACAGTAGATTCTTTAGTGGCTGTTATTGCTAGTTTACAGTCGGGCTAGGTACCTTGCTGACCCGCTCACACTACAGTGGCTTCGGTTAAACAGCCACCTGATCTCGTACAGCTACAGGTAGATTGGCATGTAATTGATCAGAGCCAAGTGGAGTTGTGTAGCTTGTTATGAAGCCAAATCTACATTTTCCCCGCCTGAGACCCCCTCGGGGAGTATGAGCCGATTAACAGATTACTTAGCTGTTATTAGCTTGTAACATAGTTTCAATTGGAAGTTCTTCACTACAGGTAGCCCTTGTTGGTACTTCACGATAAAGGAAGAGTGCCAACTCAAACGGCACATGGGTCAGGAGCTCTAGGCGTGGTGACGGGGATACAATAGTTCCCGCAGATCGATAGATATGTCTGCAGCTTTCCAGGCTGTGGACGCACATATGCCAGGCCATAGCATATAAAATGTCACCGGAAGTAAGTAAGTATTTGAATACAAAAGAAGAAAGCGCAAAAGCAAATGCTAACTAACTAATGCTAACTAACTTTCCACAACAATTGACATGCTGTCGTTTTCACTTACAAAATATACCTCGACCTTATGCCCTCGGATAAGGCCTATAAAGTTACAACCCTTTCAAAACGATTTTATTATGTATATTAAAAACCATTTAGATTTGTATATTTACCGTCTTTTTAAATTAAGCAGAAAAAGAAAGGCCGCGGTCGAATCGGTTTAAATTTCCCAATGTGACCATTTTATACATGATTAACTGGTTTAAACAAATTTATACAGGTAGAACAATTTGTTTATTTATAGCAATAGTGTGTAATATTTTAATTCGAATGTAAGGCATCGTGCAAAATAGAAATACGGTAATATATACAATTTTTACTATTACGCTACCAGCCGTTCGGTACTGTTTACAATAAAATAAGTGAGGAAAATAAACCCGTTTCATCGTCCGTGCATTTTTAAATGTAATAGTTCAAGCATTTTATAATTTGAGTCCACCAGGCACGTTTCGGTGAAACACTCCAATCGGGCCGTATTTGGCCACTCCAAGCTTTAATATGTTACTGATCCTCTGTAAATATATTATTCTCTTACTTCTGACACGCAATCTTTAAATTCCTAATCAGAAGTAAACTTCGAGTCAAAATACAGTCACCAATGGGAGAGATTAACGTGAAACTTATCAACCTCTTTGCCCTCGCATTGGCCCTTATATTCGACGGCGCCTTATCATTCATATACCGATACCGCGGCGGATGCTAATCATCCAAATGGGTGCCTTGCGGCAATACGGCAGAAATCTAATCTTCTCCATATCTCATGGCCAACTTCTCGGTGTCAGTTGTGTTCCACGCAATAATGAACCAGGTCTAGTTCTAGGTAAAGTTGTTGTTGGGCCCAGCGAGCGTTTGCGCAAACAAGAAATCCTTCAAGTCCAGCTTGTACAGACAGGAGTAACGTGAGAGAAAACGGTGGGGTATATAAAACTGGGGCGACTGTTGTTGTCGTGTCAAGAAATGGCCGCCAATTCGTTGACAATTGGCCATTCACCCAACTCGAGGAAGAATTGCATATTTTCATCTTGTTTAAGGTCGGTAATCTGGCCAAGGCTGGACGTAAAAAGCAGGGGGAATTTCATAGGCCAAGGTGCCAGGAGGCTGCCATCCGATTCAGACCAATTTTAATTTTACCCGAAAAACGTGATGTGCAATACCGATAGGTTTGGTGATTTGGGCAATCATACGCGTTTGGCACTTTGTGCATTCTATTACTTTTAATCCATCCCTGGCTTTAACCTCTTATGATTCGAATGAATGTTATCTTCCGTCCTGCCTCCATCAATCCGCTCTGTCATAATAGGAAATACCGTATAGGGCTTCTGGATTGAGTGCAAATATTTCTAGTGCCAATCTAGCCCCTTTCAGTAAGAAACACGTGACACTCATTCACTGGCACTGGTTGTAAGGGTACAGGCACATAGCCATATTTGACTGGCTACATGCCTACCTAATAAATGAAAGGAGCAACAGGTTTGGATTGCTTGTTGCTCTGGTAATTGATTAGTATAGGCTGCAAAGTAAATTATTCGGCATGTACACCGGTCATACGTCTTTCTACAGGAACCTACCTACTTGGGGGCTGTACGTTGTGGGCCCCCTCAAAAGGGGGGTTGCAATATCATGATTTTTGACAAAATCGTGGGCCAAAGTTTTTCTTGAAAATCGAGCTTATAAGTACTTTAACCCATATAAACCGGGAAATACAACGTTATATGAAACAAGATTAGAAAGAAAATAAACCAGTATATTATGAATTATTATAGCATTTCAAATATACATAATATAAATATATTTGGCATATGATAATGAAATAATTTGGGTTTTAAATTGGGATGGTATTTGCAATAAATTATTTCCCCCCTCCCGGCTAAAAATAAAAATAGAAATATTTCAAGATTCAAAAAAGGTTCAATTGTAAGATTAGTAAATATTTAATCATCGAAATCGAATTTAAGAAGTATAATGTTTTGTCTGTAGGTTTTCGAAAAGAAACTATTTTCCATACACATTATTTAATTTTTTAAATAAGTTGATAAAAGATAATAGTAAGAACATAATTATATAATTAGAATATCAATTTTAACTTAGGATAACTAGGTTTTACACTAATAATAATGCGGTTAAATATAGTATTTCCATTTGTAAAATCAAAAGTAAAAAAAGAAACTAATCTATATAATATATTATATTTATATAAATATTTGAAGTTAAATTATATTTAAGTCAATTATTACAGGGGTAAGATTTAACTATATAAAAGAAAAATATAAATATCTTAAATTTACAATTACTTTTTTACCGTTATGTTTTGTTAAATTATTTAGCAATTAACAAATTTGTATGAAAAAGTTTTCTTTTAAGATTTCACAACCACAAAAAACCATACTTTTTAATTCTAACTTTAATCTTTATACATTTTACCAATTTCAGAATTATTTTTAATATTTTTATTTGTAAAATGTTTTTATTTGTAATATTAACCAGGTGGGATGCTTTATTAAAAGTACCGATTAAATTTAAAAAAGTAAATTCTTAACTTAATTCTATTCGAATAAGGAGTACACAATTAGGTCGAAAAATAGAATTTTAAACTTTGTAACAACCTTTTGGTTTAAATAATATTTATTTTATATAAAGCTTAAAACTTGAATTATTTATTGTACTGTACTTTTTAGCCGGGTTTTTCATTAGCGGCATTGGCCCACGATTTTGGCAAAAATCATAATATTGCAACCCCCTCTTTGAGGGGGCAAGTACCTACGTAGATGCACAAACGCAGTTTGATACTAAACGCGAAAGTATACTAATCATAGACATCCCAAACCACTCGCTCAATTGCAATGTTGCAGTTGTGTTCTGCGTTCCAATCGAATAAAGCACATCTGGAAATCAGCACGGGATAGAGATAAAGAAAATATCACTCTTGTAATGTGAATATATGTTTAAGCACTTGTTCCAACCCGATGCAGTAGCTCGTCCAATCTTCAACTTGAAACCCATAATAATCAACCATATTTTTTATACGCCGCGCGTATATTTCAATTTATTGTTAACGTATTTTCTTATTAATCGTTTGTCCCCACAATCTATCGTTACATGCGCCCATCTACGGTTCTTATTATCCCTCTCTATTTCGCAGCTGGCCTGGTTGCCGTGGATAGTAGCTTTGCTAGACCGAGTGATTTCGAAGGGAGTCAAACGGGTTGTGTTCGCTGCACCTCTACTTCCACAGACAATCCAGAGTTCCAGACAGGCTTTGCGCAAACAATACCCTAACCGCATATTGCATAAGTTGCTCCTTTTACTTCCTTTCATTCTACTTGACCGGAAAGTTTTGAGAATCTGTTGGCCAACTCTAATTTTATTCTTCTTCTTAGTGCGGCAATTGGAGGGCGGATAAGAAACGGTCAGGCAAGGGCTGGAGTGGATGTGACCTGTTTGGCTCGACCGTCCCCGTGGGACGCGACATTAAAATTGTCGATGAATATATGTACAGTTGTGCTGCCGGTGACCTAAGTGGGTTTGTTGGATGTGCATAGGTTAATGGGACGGCATTTTCCTGTAAATTGGTTCAGGAGATGTCAGACTGTACAAAATCACCACGATTCTTTAGCCAGCACCAATCTATTCCCCTTTTAAACTCACGCAGATGGCGTCTGCACTAGTTACTCTTTTGATAGAGGTTTCGGCCCAAGTCAAACGATATATATAACAGATTAAAAAAGCGAGCAAATGGTATCAGTCGTGCAGGTTACGTCGTTTAATTCAACGAATGAAGTTTTACATGTCCGACCCGGCCGGCCCGAACGGCGTTCGGCGCCAAATACCTTGGCCAACACGCCTAAATTCGCTTAAAAACAAGTTTAAATAAATAAAAAACATGCAAGAATTATTGCTACTGGCAAAGGATAAGGATTTTGTTCATCAACGAAGCAGTCCATTCCTATTCTAACTATTGAAAAAATATTGGTAGAACGTAGAGGTATGAATAGCAATGACAACCAGAAATCCGGAACCGGATTGTAAGACAAAATTAAGACAGAGGGAATTAGTGAATAGCCACGCCCTTTTCTTAATGATCTTCATAGTCATCAAAAAAAATACACTCGTTATAAACATCATCTTTAGTAACATGGTAACAATGGCATGAGTGCTGATCATCACAATACTTTGTCCCTGACCATTTTGCCTTGATTTCGGCCTTTTCAGGCTCGTCATGAAATCCTGGCATGATCTTAAGATTTCCCCTGTCATCCGATCTGTAAAGTGGCATGCACTCCGCAGTAAACCGGACTGTAATGCCCCCCAAAATTCTTGAACCGCCCCAAGTTTCTTGTGCATACGAACGAACTGAGCCTATCCAGATTCTTTTGTATCTGCCCACCAAGCCCTGATCAACTTCCTTTCGGATAGCGAAATAATCCTTGTGGTTAACATTTTGGTAAACGGTTATTGGGCACAGCTTCCCACCCTCTTCTGTCTGAAGCGCGGTTAAGACTTTTCGTATCGGTCCAGGCTCCCTGATCGGATATTTTTTAATATTTTGGTAATCATGTTCGATTGGACGTGAGTTTCGTCCTCGAGTCGCTCCCTCAGGGATTGGCGGTTTATAATTTTCGGGAACCCAATAATATTTGGGCGAACTGCTCATACCAGTATAAGCAGTGTAAGCAGTGCTATACACTTGAGAATTGCGATCTAGTACTGGTTTCCAGCCAGCTATTTCGTATTCCGAAGCTCCGGGTGGAATGGTCCTTGGTATAATCGCGGGGGCATTTTCTGGGTTATTTGGGGGAATATTGCCAGTTTCGACCGTGATAGCAATTGAAAGAAAGGCGGTAATCGCAGCAAGAATATAATGGAAATTTTGGCCTTGCATCATAATGTATGTTGAGCAAAACGAAATACATCAATACGGAAACAATACTAGGGAAAGTAAAGGACGAGAAGAACTGGCCTAAATTAAATAGTACAGAAAATTAAAATATGAAGCAACAAAGCAGGGATAAAGTGTCGATCAAGTGAAAAGTAAATTTTTCTTTCAAATGTCAGTCCAGCGCATCGTTTCTATAGCAACAAAATTGAGTTTAATCAATGTATAATATTAGTATACATGTACATGTAGCATTAGACCTCGGGGTAAGTATAACACGCATAATTTGAGGTAATTGACATGTCTATATATAAATATCTGAAGTGACTCGTAAATTTACTAAACTTAGATGACATTAATGTAGCAATTATAAATAGATATCGTGAACCAATCTTGTGACCACCAATTCAAGAGCGAAAAAGCTGCAGACTGAGCGCAGGCTACCGCTACGCCCTTCGAGCAGTCGCCCTGCGCCGGTGAGTCATATGGGGGAATTCTCCTGGTCTACGCCCAGCCTGCATGCGTAGAAGCTGGAACTGCATGACCAACAAGGTGGCACCAACCGAGTGAGAAGCTACGACGTGGGGAGGACATTATGGCCAGGTTGGAGATGATCGAAAAGTGATCGATGGCCATCCTGAGACTACTCATGTCCCGTCAACAAACAGAGGCAACTTGAGCTCATCTTCGTCTTGGTTGGCCATGAGGGCTTTGCGAACCGCCCGTCCCCGAAGAAAAGGGGCAAAAAATGAAAAAAAAAAAATCTGGCTCTCAAGTATCCAGAACGACTTCGAACAGTTGAAGCTGCGGCCAAATCAGATCCATGAATTTCTCCATGAGAGCTGTCGGGGTTCTGAATGCAAACAAACAGATTGAACAGGACACGAACTTTGGCTGGGGAAAGCGAAATTCGTGTGCAATTGCTTTAGAGGCGCCACCCGCCGTGGAACATTATCAGTATTTTCACTGGTTGCCATGAAGATTTTGCGAGCTACTCAATGACGGGACCGAAATTCTGGATAGCACACAATATGGAATTTCTGCAGCGTAAGAATCAAATCGCAGATCAGTATACTCAAGATCCCGAAGGCCGTATTACGGCCCTGTTTATTGCACAAATCTCTGCTCTTTCGCTTTGCTGCTCCGCATCAGAAGTACTCGTCCTTGATGGGATATACCAAATGAAAGGATTTAGCATGCATATTTTAGATATGGTAGCATTCATCCGTTCCAAACGGTATTTGGGCTGGCGGTCGTGTTTTTGAGTCATGAAAAAAGGGGGGATTACACATGGGCAATCGAGAGTCTCCGCAGTTATCTTGAAAATCACTCCATCCCCCTACCTAGGGTCTTCTTAACTGCCACAGAGCTTGCCCTTATAAATAGCTTGAACACAACCTTTCAAGCTATTCCTAACATTCTTTTGCATTTGGCACGTCAATATGAACGTGTTGACTAAATGCAAACCATTTTCCCCCGCGGCTGGGTGAGTTGTTGGACGATTGTTCGATGGCCTTTTTCTGCTGCAAGTAAAAGCGGTGTTCGGCCATCCTCGTCTTTCGAATCAGGGTCAACTTTTCTGGTATCGAGCAGTTGTTGAACGACTGTTAAATGCCCTTTTTCTGCTGCCAATGACAGCGGTGTTCGGCCTTCCTTGTTTGTCGGATCGGGGTCAACTTTGCCGGTATCGAGCAATTTTTTAACGACGTTTTGATGTCCATTCGATGCTGCATGTGAAAGTGGTGTACACCCGTCCTCGTCTTTCGAATCAGGGTCAACTTTTCCGGTATCGAGCAGTTGTTGAACGATTGTTTGATGCCCCTTTTCTGCTGCAAATGAGAGAGGAGTTTGGCCCCATTTATTATCTTTTGAATCGGGGTTAACTCTACCGGTGTCGAGCAACTGCTGAACTACGGCTTGATGCCCATTCCACGCTGCAATTGAAAGCGGCGTTCGATTTTTTTTACTCTTCGAATCGGGGTCGACTCTGCCGGTATCAAATAACTGTTGAACAACATTTTGGTGTCCTCTTTCTGCTGCAAACGAAAGCGGTGTTTGGCCCCATTTGTCATCTTTTTCATCGGGGTTAACTTTGCCTGTACCGAGCAGTTTTTGAACGACTGTTTGATGCCCATTCCATGCGGCAAATGAAAGCGGCGTTAGACCTGTTTTATTTGTCGAATCAGGGTCGACTTTGCTGGTATCGAATAGCTGCTGAACGATATTTTGATGCCCTTTCTCTGCTGCAAACGAAAGCGGAGTTTGACCCCATTTATCGTCTTTAACGTCCAAATCGACACAATCTCTATCGGCCCTTCGGATTATTGCATCTAAGAGCCGTGATAGGTTGTACCATGCAGTGGTATGAAGTAAAGTAGAACCTCTGCTTGCCGCTGACCATTTGTCGTGAACAATGTTTGACGGCCATTTAAAACACTCCAAAAGATCATCCTGACAAATGAACTCTGCCTCGCTCTCTTTGGCGTGGGTGGGCCAATATTCCGAGGAGTAACTCCCGAAAGGAAATAAATCTTGATTGTATTTCCAACCCGAAATGTGATCATCATGAATCGAGATGTATCGCACGCATATTTTGCACAGCTCATGGTGCGCCTTGCTGAGAGCATCGTCAACCGACGTAACATCACTTTCCCAAAAAGAACAGCGCTTGAGCAGCCAGTCTTTGACTGACTGGTGGATGAACTGAACTCTTCCTGACTGGTCAACCTCGGCAAGACCGCAGCTAAGGTTCCGCAACTGCCCTTTCATCATATCGGCGTCGTCTATGTAGACGTCAGAATCTGCAATGCTCTGTATCGACTGCTGCTCATCATTAGCATCAACCATCATAGCCCATCGTAGTTCGTTCAGCGTCAGAGGCCTGATGGCAACTAGCACCAGCCGCATCAGCTTGGCACCGCGTAACCCTAGGCTCCTGGCCATGTTGGTATATATTTCTGCGAGGGTTTCTGGGAGATCTTCGATCGACTTCCGGATTCGTGCTGTCGGTTCGGATTTGTGTTTGAGGTCCACCACTTGATCGATCGCAAGACGCGCCCACATGAAAACGCCACTTGCACGACTTGCAATCAGCTCGTGTAGCTCATCACGCAGCGACTGCTTGTCAAATACTGATAACATTTGGGCCGCGTACACTCTGATATCTGACTCGTTTTCGTTTTCCGGGTTGATCTCGTCGTACGGGTTGTGTAAGCCAGTGTTGCGGATGGGGTAGTGGCGAGAAGAGAAGCAGATGCGAAGAGGCTGGAGAGGCTCTGGGACCCCCTTAACCTTTTCGACCAAAGTTATGAAATTCCGAATCAGCCCCCTAGCGTTTTCATCGCCGCACTCGT
Organism: Pyricularia grisea; assembly: GCF_004355905.1. Classification (NCBI taxonomy): domain Eukaryota; kingdom Fungi; phylum Ascomycota; class Sordariomycetes; order Magnaporthales; family Pyriculariaceae; genus Pyricularia; species Pyricularia grisea. The sequence goes on along the minus strand of NC_044973.1, from coordinate 754,121 downwards.
CTAGGGCGTCCACGTAAAGCGTGACGCTTCGACTTTGGAGTATCTTGGGCAAAGCCGAGACAAGATGAAGCCACAGTTCGCTTTCGTACCAGTCCCATTTCTCCCCACATGGCCCCCTTTCTTTGGTTTTCTCGTCGTATGTTTCAACCAAAGCAGCCAGTGCCTCTGCATGTTTGGAGAGTAAGCAATGCAGCAGCGACCTCCATAGCCCGAGGGGGGTTTTCTGAAGGTTGCCTCCTCGGTCGTGGAAGAAAAAGACGAGGTTAATGTTGTTTTCTGAAAAAGTATTAGCATTCTCGAAAGCGTATTTTATCAGCGTCGACTTTCCGGACCCTGGTTTGCCGAGAATCCAAAGAACGGAGTGCTGTAACTCGGTAGACCATTTCTGATATTTTGGGTGCTTGAGCAGCCATTTGCATGTCCCGTCGGCGGCATTTTTGATATCATGCAAGCGAAAGTCCATCCCACCAAAGGCTAGCGATTGCAAGCAGGCATCAGGGTTTGGAGGTGAGGAGTAGTCTATTTGAGATAATTAGCAAATAACGGCATTTAGGTAAGCTACACTGAAGCGAAAGGTCTACCTACGATGGTTGACCGTTACATTTTGTGCATTGTACATGTCTCGAGAAGCTGTGGCACATTCTCCAAAGGTTATCGTGCCCCCGTTGCTCGCATCAAGTGTCTGTGTAAGTCCACCCGTGTTCAGATTTACAGGTGATTGGAGCTGCTGCATTACTTCCTCAGCAGGCTTTGGTGAGTCGACATGGCTCTGTGGATGCCCCTTGATGGGAAGTGAATATGTCGGTGGTGTGGTGTCCCGAGCAGGGACAGGCCGTGAAAACTCGACAAGCCTGGCAAGCACCCGCTCAAAGCCCGTATCTTGAGCCGAGGCGAACCTGGCCATGTCCCTATGGTTGGCGTGGATGGTCAAAGCATCGTACCCGTCAATAGCGGCAGAGCTTTTGGGTACCACGTGCCCAATATTTGGCATCCCCAGCTCCTCACAAAAGAAGGCGACATTGAGAGGGCTACCGCTTTCTCCTCTCTCCCGCAGCATCTGGACAAATCTCGTCTGGATGGATTCCAGGTATTGATCGTCTTTGCAAAGGGTTTGGAGCAGTTTGCTGTTGCTGGATTTAACAATTCCCAAAACTGTGACGGGAATCTCGGCCCATTTCGCCATCCAAGAGCCTTTATGTGGTGTTCCTAGAAAGATTATCCCCTTGGTGCAGGTGAAAATAGATTGCTTGACTTTATCCGGGTGGTTTCGCGACGCCAAAATGGCCTCTTTGCAGACGAGACCACCTAGGCTGTGAACGACAAAGATGACAGGGCGGTCCTCAGCTCCATCCAATGTGCGTTTGTCGACAAGATCCTGAAGCAAGCTGGTGGCGTGGTCGGCAAGTCCATTCTTGGAAGTGTGCAGCTTTAAAGCGTAGGCATCGTAGCCAAACGTCAAGATGCGGGCCGTAGGAAGCTTCTCTGGTAACAGCGTGGACGGCCATGGGCTGTCTTGGGTTGGATGTCTCCATGTTCGATTACGGTCACCGCCGAATCCGTGGACGAAGCAAATATCGAGGGTGGCCGTGCCTGGGGGACAGTCATGAAGGATTTCAATACCAAGCGGGAAGAGCCCGTCGGCAGAGGATGCGATGGGTGCTTGGTCAGCAGAACGGAAGTCAAGTGGTGTATTTTTTGGTTTGCGACGATCCTTAAACCTTTGAATCAACTTCATGATGCTAGTTTTGAGTGATAGATTTACGTGAGCACCGTAAATGACGGCCAGGAGAGGTTAAAGGCAGAAGCTTTTACTAGAAAGCATTACGACAATGATCGTGGCGAGTGCGATTGGGAGACATTGAGGGGCAGGCGGTGAGAGGAGACATGAGCGAGAATGACCAGGCAAAGAAAAAGAACTTGGCTGTAACCCATGCGGGCCGCTGCCAAAACCGCTGCTACTGTAGACGGGCTGAGGTGCATAAAACAACCCCCAAATGCGACGTGATATCGCCTAGGTACCTAGGTACGCAAGGTGGGGGACAACTTAGCAGGGACGCCAACCTATTTCTGCAAATAATCGTAACAAAACACAAAAGGCTAGAATACAAAGTTTATGCCATTTGAAAGGCCTTCCAGTCGTGAAAAGGGCTTTGTTCTCCGAGTGATGATATATGTTGTCTGTAGCAAGCTATGTACGCTTGAAAATTGTGAGTTAGCAGGTGGGTATTTATTATGGTGATTTTTGGTGCAGCTTGCCCAAATTCGCAGTCCCTGTTTTTCATCCCCCACTTTGTCTGCTACGTATGGTACCCGGCAGTACATGGGTAATCAAAGTCACCCCAGCTGAGTACGTGCCAATCAGTGAAATTGTGGCGGCCAACGATACCTGGGCGCATTTGGACGTCAAATCCTAAGTGCCTCTGTACAACCCTGGTCTCCGCTAAGCCAGAAATAGTACTGGAGCTAAAAGCCCTGCTTGAAATCTTCATGGTATGGGTACCCTTACTTAGGCCTTTTAATTTCGTATAACCATGATTTATCGCCATCGAAAGCCGCCGCCAAGTAACCCTCGGCTCGTAAACCGAAAAGTTACCTCTAGGCCCCTTGCGTCAAAGCAATCGTTTTATTGGCCGGAGGAGGTGGAGGTATGCTTGGCCATTTTGGAACTTGTGGTGGTGTATTGGAACAAAAGATCAAGATTTGGAAAGTCTTTCTTAAATAATATTTAAAGCAAAGGGTCAGCTCCGTTAGGGATAAACCTCCTACTAAGCTTCACAAGCGACTCATACGAAAATGCTTCGTTGCTGCTTCTTTACACTTCCCTTACATTCAATTCATTGGTCTTCACAAGTTCGCAAAGGTGTGCTAAGTGATGTAAACAACTGCGGCCAAACGCATTAGACCGCGTTGCAACCGAAAGCACCAGGAGTTGGGATGCGCTGGCCTTTTGATCCGTTGCATCAAGTATTTGAGATACCACATTTCATCTTCACCTATAGAATCATTTTTTTCAGCCTGCACCAGTGCGTTTCAACGACACAGTATGCCGTGTGTTGACTGGGCCGTCGACCTGTATGCTGTATGGCTCAACACCAAAGCCTTAAAAAGTTCCAATCTTTTGAAAGTGATACAACAGTGTAAAGGCCATTCACTTAGAACTAAAATCAAAACTCACGAGCTTAACGGGTGCACCCTGATGGACTGGCTTAACCAAAGAAACTAGGGTAATCATGCAGAATTAAAATAATTGCAAATCGGGTCAAGGCATACTGTCAATAACGGAAGCTCAAATAAATATTTTTCATACACAGTATGGGGACAAAGCCTACCGTGCAAATCAGCAGCGCCCTTTGTTTTTTCACCTCATGCTTTCATGACCATTCTTCTATACTGAGCTGTGATGCTCAGCGGCTCTATAATTAGAAAATCAATGGTGACAAGAACACCCAAAAAGAGGGCATATACGCCGAAGTACGTTCGTGTGCCCCGCCTACTGGCTTGCCAATGTGTTCAGCTCCTGCCCCGGGCGTGGGAGCTACAGGTATGAGTACTCGGTTACCTTTTTGGCACACACAGTCAACACAACGCCGCCATCAATGGACCGGACTACCGCAGCCAAAGCCCTGATTCGGCAGCCAGCATATTTAACCTTATTAAAATTGGTGCATTTATCTTCCGTATTCACAGCGCCCTCTAGTGTATCATTAGATTGCTTATAAGCCACACCGCCTTCAGACTGACATATAAACCCCTATTAGCAACCACCATTACTATCAGAGATATAAGCATATAAACAGTAACGCTACTGTATATATAACTAGCCCAGAAACAGATGTACTAGATACTGATGGAGGGATAAATCATTTACGTTTTAGATTTAATATGCCAAAATTTTGTACAAAATAACGTCGAGACCATGCCAGGAAACAAATATTACCCGAACTTCAAATCGAGCGATTAGTAACACTGCAGATATTAACAGGAATATTAAAGTGAGAGCAACTATTTTCTTATCTGTTGCTGTCAATATTACGTGTAAATAAATGGAATAATTTCCAAAACACATCAAGCTATAGACTTCTTCTTCAAACCCTGTGCGCATTTACCTAACCACTGCAGACTAAGCTTATACTAGAGAAGAAGAACAGAGGCCGCGAAAAAAAAGTCAAACCCAAATATCAGGACGTGCAAGAAGATATTACCATAACTTAGTGCGCAGGACCTAACCAACAGTCAGGACGCGCGATCGAGCTGCCACGGGCCTTGGGAATTCGGCCGGGCTTTGAATGAGGGCCAGGGGCAGTAACAGGTATAAGAGGAGTAGGACGCTCCTTCAAATCCTTTCCGATCGCTTTCCTGACACAGTTGTTAACAAAGCGGCAAAGATCACGAATAGCTTGAAATTCCTCTTCGTACGGAACAAAGTCGGGGCTCCACGTGACGGTAGGGTACTCCTGATTTCCTGCTCGTAGTGCGATCCATCCCTCAACCCTTTTCCAGGGCGCGTTCAGGACTCTGGTTAAATCATCGCCCTTGACAATGGTGTCGGGCGGAATGTCCCCCAATCCGTGCTGTATCACCTCCTTCATCCTGGTCGCAAGCTTCATTCTGTCCTCGGTCATCCATAATTTGCCAGGTTTCTTAACATTCCGGTTCCGGAAACGTTTCAACACCTCTTCTTCCATATCACCCATATGAGGGCGGTAGTCGCGATGCCCCCTGTCGACCAATGTGATAAAGTAAACGACTACCACATCCCGGGGAAAGTGCTCTTTGAGGAATGCATTCGCCGATTCCCGCGTAGTAAATGTTATCCCGAATGGGGTTTCAGGTGTTTCTTGAACTTTGTTTCTGCATATGAAATTGTCGCAACCATCTCTGATTATAGAGGTCCAACGTAAATCAACACGATAAAATGTCTTCAAAGGCACTGACTTAGGTATATCTTCGGGATTGCCTGGAGCTTCGCCGGCAGCAACAGCGCTGCTTGCGGAAAGGGCCAAAATAAGAATGAATGAACCTAATAACATGGTATTTAGAGGAGACTTAATACTTTATTGGGTTTGGTTTATTAAAAGGGAAATTTAAGCAAATACGGAGTAATCTCTGGAGTTTACAGGTAGGGTGTGGCTAAAGCACGTTAATGTTTTTGCGATAGAATGTATAACAAATAGAGGAGAATTAAAGCAGGACGACCTGGCCGTTACTACTAAGTGAGTTTAAAGCATTGATTGAAGGGGTGGTATTCTTAGTAACCCCGCTAATCGGCATAAGCCGATGATAATGCTTAGGGTTATTTCAAGCCCACATATTAATTGTAATGTCGAATTTGTACAAATAAAAATAGAAATGGATGATGACGTGTTAAAAATAAAACCACCAATAATATATAGAAGGTGCAGCCATTTGTTCTTAAGGTTGCGTATTATTATCTTCCGTTACCTTTTTTAATAGCACAACTATTATTAAACCTTAACTTGTCGCTTTCTTTGAACCTTTATTTAAATTTTTTCTCACTGCTACTCAACCCCTTTTAAGTCTGGGTAATACAGTGCGATGCTCGGGGTGGAGTCAATATGTTTTAGTGCGGTTTAAGGCTAGAGAAAAGACCGGTCAGGGACCCGTTCAAGCACGAAAATTTGGAGTGCCTAGATTCGAAGATGTTAAACTGTAACATACTGCTTTACCACCATGTGGAACTATTGAAACTCATTTAGGGGCGCTGATGATGTAATTAAATTGCAAAGAAAGCTGAAGTCAGGGAATAAACGATAACGGTGGTCGTGAACGTGGGTTTGTTATAGGTTGGCTAGCTGCAAACCTTTCCGTATCTCCGCTGAAGCTTTTGCCTCGAAATGCAACGCCATGAGAAAACCAAGGCTTGGTCGGTACTGCCGATATTGCCCAAGATAAATGGGTTTATCAAGAAAGACCTGTAACAGCGGTGCAAAGTAATATAAAGCTAGAAACGTAGGTTATCTTGCGGCGACACATTGACCTATTACAAAAGGGGGTGGAATGTCAGGAATGTCAGTGGTCAGCATGGCAAATAAACTATCAATGCCATGTTGGTTGCAAAGCGATGGTGAGTATTTTGGCAGCGATGATCCATACTACATAAAATTAAGAAGGCAAATACAGATGTAATGACAGAATGGGACAAGGCATCTATAAATTAATACCTAGTCGCTGAATAGGAGGTTTCGCCAATGCAAAGATATTATTATTGATCAAGTCTGGAGGTTAAAGTTCGTGATTGTTTTTACAAGATACAGAAACGCATAAAAAAAGCAGTTATATTGACCAGATGTTATGAGAACTAACAATAGTTATGACAGCACACAGCCGGTTTAATAGTTGGAATCAATGACTTCTCAAGTCTTGCAATGTAAACGTGATATGATGTTCAGAACTAGAACCATATGAAACCTACATTCTTGTTATTTTCACGATCTGGTCAGAGGAAGCTGAAGTATAACACCAGAAATTCGGCGATGGAAAGCCGACAAGACGATTGTAGTCTAAAAAAGGCCGTATTGCTTGGATCCATGGGAAATGCTTCTGGAAAAGTCCGCATTCAAGCGAGAGAGAGGATGGCATGTCCACAATGCGGAGCCCACCACCATTGACAGCCTGAGACCACGGATCCCAATTTTACCACACTGAGACTAGTGGAGAAGAATAAACACAGGACCTTGACTTCCTGTCGGTGATGGGCATTGCATGACAGATGTAGCGACTCGCAACCCTGAGTCAACATGCAAAAAGCATGTAAGCATTTATCCACCTCTTCCTGCGTCCTTCATGACATGACCACGTCAGAAAATTAGGTGCGCTTTCCATTCTAAAACTACCAATTATTCTTTTGCAAATGAGCCTGCATGATCAAAGGCCTGTGGGTTGAGAATGTCGTGATAAACCCCCGGCTTGACGACTTGATCAGTGAGAGAATTTGCTTGCTCCTCGGGCTGGTACGGATTCTTGCCATGTCCCAGGAAGGGACACCGAGACTGCAGAACCAAGGGTATCCCAGGACATTTTCATGATTGGGATCGCCGCGCAGAAAATATCTGGAGTCTCTTGATTGCTCAACAGTAGTCTTGATAGACATTGACATCCGATCGAAATTTAATCACATTGGGAGATGATTGGGACTGGAGATCTCTCATTAAAGACCTTGACGTAAGAAAAACAAAATCCAAATGCAACAGCCTCCTTTGACGTCCTCCGATAAGACTTTACCACATATATGTATGTTCTTTACGCTTAAAATTAGCCTGGACACCATCTTGTCAGCCTCGTTCATATGTTGCCCCGCACGAGGATCAAGAGTGCTGCTGGGATTGCCATAAACTGAATTGCTGTCAGTAATTCTCGTTGCACTACTCCTGGGTAAGGCGTGACTGCTTGTTGTTTATATCAGAATCTCAGGTGGGGTGACGGTTGTGGGCGAACAAAGCCATTGATCATTTTGCGGCCCCCATGAACCAATACCATACGTTCGCCACGTGCTCTTGGAGATCAGGATAAAGCGCCGCCTCCAGTTCGATTTATTTGGCGCGGTAATTAAAATGAAGATAACTTTGAATGCAGGAAACCAAATGACGTGATGATGGATGCCTGCCGTTGCGGGATCCAATTCAGGAACGGCGAAAACCTAGAACTCAAAGATACCAACGAGGAGTCAAGGGGCTGTGGGGTTGTCATTCAATCAAAGTTGACATTTTGAGCATGCATCAAGGCCATGAATAGCGACACATCAACGAGGATGCCGCCTGTAAAAGGTTGGAGCCGGGGGTTTTTCCCTTAGATTGGAGAACATCACATAGCCCGATAGGTACCCAAGGTACAGTACAGATGCAAGGGGTCCGGTACCAGCCCCTTGGTTCCTTGATCGGGATGATGGGATGGCTGTTGTCAACGGTATCGATGGTGCTAGTCACAATACGGCCGTTTTTTTTTTTTTTTTTTTTTTTTTTTTGCCTGATCAAGAAGAAAGAAAAAGTAAAGATTTATATGATATGAAATCGCATTCCTTCGTTTTTTCTTTCGTGAATGGGTCCAAATCCTTAGAGAAAGAAAATCACCTCACCGCGACATTATAGCTCGGTAGCATTGGCGATACCGAAGGGCGGGGGATATACAGTAGTATTAAATGTTGTAATACCCCGCCAAGCCCGCCTTTAGCCTGCATGATGCCCGAAAAGGGTAGCAATTGGGAACATCGAAGGAAATGATAGGCAGTTTGTTGGGGGTGGCTTTTTGGGAGACGAGCTAGCCCTGACTTAGCTTGCTAGCACGCAATTGCAGACCGGCTCGACCAGATACGAACGCTGGGCGGGTGCAACAACATTGATATCCACTTCTGCAAGGAACCCTTGGATTTGCCCGCCGTTTTGTTTGTTGGCGTCCATCGGGCAATTGAATTTTTACCACGAATGCTTGTGTGACGGTTCAATTTGCGTCTTTTTTTGTCTGCTTCCATGGATTGCCGCTTATCATGTTTGCTCGAACCTTAAGAAGAGCAGATCTTGCCCTCCAGGCAGTTCCTTTCCCTGGGGATTTCCTGCATCTCACTCAACCTTCGTTTGTTTGCCTTGCTTATATACTAGCTTATAGCTTGAACTAGCCTACTTGTTATTTGGCTCACTCGCCGGCTGCTTGGCCATTCACATCCCCCTTTTTGCGCGTTGAATCTACCTTATTCTTTTGTCTCTCTTGTGTAGAGACCGGGGTTGGCCTAGCACCGTCCAGCGTGTTTTGCCGCAAGGTCGCCCTCACAAGGAAAAAGAGTCAAACGAAAAAGGGAGAGTAAGACAAAAACCATCGCAAACAAACAGCAATGCGCTCCCCAACCTTCCTCACTGCCCTCACGGCGTTGTTCCTGGCCCCGACCGCTGTTCTCGCAACACCGGTGGCGGCGGACCCGGTTCTGGGCGCCGTCGCATCTGAGACGTCCGAATGCTCGCGCATCGGCGCGAACATACTCAAGGCGGGCGGCAATGCAGCCGACGCCATGGTCAGCACGGTAATCTGCGTCGGCACCATCGCCATGTACCACAGCGGAATCGGCGGCGGTGGCTTTTTACTGGTGCGGTCCCCGAAAGGCGAATACCAGTTTGTCGACTTTCGTGAGACGGCGCCTGCTGCTTCGTCTGAGGATATGTTTAAAAGTAATGACACTGGAAGCACTATAGGTGGGCTTGCAAGGTATGTCTCTTTTTTTTCTTTCTGGTTATCAATCCTTCCTCCTCCCCATTTGTATTTTTACTTTTGCCGTGGTAGCTCGGTTTGCTAACATGCATTGTCTTCTTCCCACCAAACAGCGGCATCCCAGGCGAGTTGCGCGGGCTCGGGTTCCTGCACAAACGCTACGGCAAACTGCCGTGGCGCGACCTGGTGGCCCCTTCAATCAAGCTGGCCAGGGATGGCTTTGTCGTCAACGCCGATCTGGTGCGGTACATGGATAAAATAGTCGACAAGCCGGGCGACGGCGGCATCTTCGTATCGGACCCGGCGTGGGCCGTCGATTTCGCGCCCCACGGCCGCCGTGTGAAGCTCGGCGAGACGATGACGAGGAAGCGCTACGCCAAAACCCTGGAGCGCATCGCCAAAGAGGGGCCTGGTGTATTTTACAGGGGCGACATGGCCAAAGCCACCGTCAAAGCTCTCCGGGATAGGGGCGGCATTATGACGCTCCAGGATTTGTCCGACTATAGAATCAAACTTCGACACCCAGCGACTATTGATTACCGCGGGTACAAGTTGACGGCTACGTCGGCGCCGTCCGGTGGTGATGTGGCCCTCAGCATTCTCAAAATCCTCGAAGGCTACAACGACATTGGCAACCCCTCGGCCGTCAACCTGTCGGCGCACCGCCTTAACGAGGCCATGCGATTTGCGTACGCTCAACGCGCCAAGCTCGGCGACCCGGCCTTTGTGAAGGGAATGCACAAATTCCTGAAAGATATGCTGTCGCCCGCGACGGCCGCGCTGATCCGCTCCAAAATTTCAGATGCTAAAACCGAGCAGGTGTCCTATTATAACCCTGAAGGGCTCGAGTCCCTCGAAACCCCCGGAACCTCTCACATCTCCGTCGCCGACGCCAGCGGCATGGCCGTATCTTTAACGACTACTATCAACACCTATTTTGGCTCGCGTGTCATGGTCCCTGAAACAGGCGTGGTTATGAACAACAACATGGACGATTTTTCCATCCCGGGCAAATCCAACTACTTTGGCTACATACCCAGCCAGGCCAATTACATCAAGCCGGGTAAACGCCCCCTATCCTCCATGTCCCCCATGATTGTGGAGGTGCACGGCGGTAAGAAGCCTTACTTTGTAGTCGGCGCCGCCGGTGGTAGCAGGATCATCACCAGTACGGTCCAAAATGTCATACATGTCCTGGACGAGGGCAAAACGGCGCCGCAGGCCCTGGCTATGCCGAGGATGCACGACCAGCTGATGCCAGCGGTGACGACGTTTGAGTGGGCCTACGACAATGCCACGGTTCGGTATCTTAAGGACCGGGGTCATAACGTGTCTTGGGTGGCGCCAGGGGAGAGCACAGCCCAGGCGGTGCGGTTGTTGCCGAACGGAACATTTGAGGCTGCTGGTGAGCCGAGACAGCTGAACTCGGGTGGGTTTGCCGTTTGATTTGAGGTGGTGATTTCTTTTTCTTTTTTTTTTGCCTAGCGTTAAGATATAAGTCGTTTTTCTTTTTTGAAGACGGTAATAAAATGGACAAAGTAGACACGACTGATGAAGCCAGATAGATAGAAAATACAAAATGCTCGCTTGCTATCTCACCGACATGAGATTGAACTCCGTCTAATATGCAACACAATTAGTCTGGTACGGAATATTTTCTCCGCCCAGAATAGCCTCAGCTACCTATTCACTATCGCCTTTTGCTCATCCCCCCGCTGCTCTCCCCTCACCGTCCTGGGCGCCGCGTCCATCTCCGGAATCGGGCTCCCATAAAGCTCCGCCACTTGGTGTCTCGGCCATGATGACAGCTCCGACGGTGCTACGCTACTGACGACGGGCGTGGTCATGCGGCTGTCGAGTTCCGACCGCGCGAGGGTGGCTCCATCCATCTCTGGGCTCGCGACGGCCGACGACGACGCGTCCATCTCCACCTTGACGGGACCAGTTGCATCCAGCTCGGCCTTCTTCAGCCCCACCCCGACGCCAGCATTGTCAGAGTACGCCTGGGTTGGTCCAGATTCGTTACCGTTGAGGAGCCCATCTTGCTCGGCTCGATTCTGTCGGCGCCGCCGGAGAATGCAAAATATGACAGCTGCAATGATGGCGATGACTACAATCGCCCCGATGACCGCGCCGGCGATGACGCCTGTTGATACGCCGCCGCCGCCGCCAGATCCCGAGTCGTTTTGGCCTTGACCTTGGCCCTGACCGTCCTGGATACCGCCGCTTGATTCTATGGATCGTTCCCAGCAGGTGTCAGTAACCAGTGCCAAGAAATAGGTCAAGAAGAAGTCAATAAGACAAGTGTGCAACTCACTCCCAGTCAACAACGCCTGCGTCGCAGCATCAGTCCACTCGACCCCATTGAGGTTATTCGCGTCGGCGTACCACGTCTGCGCGAGGCCCGGCGTCTCGTAGTCGGCTGCGGCCGGGTCGAATTGGCTCACCGACTGGAGCTTGGTCATGTCGAACAGGGTGACGCCGCTGCCCGTGGAGGTCGTGGTCTGTCCGTTCGTCTTGGGCGGTGGGCTGCCGCCGACCTGGACCATGTGCCGCTTGCCAATGACCTCGCACGCGTGTCCCGAGATGGGCGTGCCCTGCTGCGAGATGCGCCACCAGTTCATAGCCGGGATCGAGAGCATGTAGATCGTCGGAGTGTCCTTGCCCTGGTCTGGGGAGAGGTCGCCGCCGCTAACGAAGCTGTTTTTTTTTATGTGGTAGATTGTGCGGGTCAGTCGAGACTGGCCGAGTCTTGCCGGAGGACGAAAACGGCAATAACATTGTGACTTACACCTCGAAACTATCCCCCTTCCCTTTGACCCCAACAGCACAGAAACTCGACCTCGCCTCGGGGATGTCTCCCGTAGCCTTCTGCGTCGTCCACTTCCTATCGACCGGATCGTAAAATATGAGATGATCAAACGAAACCGCCGTCGACCCGCCACCGCTCTTCAAGCTCTTCAGCTCGGTGAAGTTGGGCGCGCTGTACCCACCCATAAACACAACCAGCCCCTTCTTTCCAAGGTGCGGGATGCACACCGCCTGACCGCCCGCCATCGCCCCGGAGACGACCGACGCCGGGACGTCCTCGCGCTTGAAGGCCTTGGACGACATGTCGTACGTCACCAGCCCTGGGGTGAACTGCCCCGCGTCCCTCCCCGACCCGAGCGGACTGCTGTTGCCGGCGTCGTCGCCGCTCAACCCGCTGCCGGGGCTCGTCAGCCCGCCCAGGTACAGGCCGTACCCTGCGCACGAGACGCTGTAGCCCCAGCCGGGGCCCCACTGGCCGGCCTTCTTGTCGGCCGTGAACTCGTCGCCCGTGTGGCGGGACTGCTGCTCCCACCTGGCGATGCCGCTGACGTCGGATTCGAGGGACCAGATGTTGCGGTTGAGCGTGGCGCCGGCGTCAAAGGCGCCCGAGGTCTGCGACGAGGTTCGGAAGCCGCCCCAGCTGAGGAGCGAGTTGGACCCCGTCACCGTCCACAGCCTGTAGCCCCAGACGCGGTACCCGAGCATCCGCCGCACAGTGGTCCGGGTCCCGTTGGTTTCTTGCCAGTTTATCGGCGCTTGGGTCGGGCTGCTGGCCGGCCATGAGTCCTTGAGGTGTAGTATCGTCGTCTCGAATGTTGATGTGTCGTTTATGCCTTGTGGCTCCCCTCCGTGAACAAATAGATACTCACCAACGACCGCCACTTTATTTACCATAATTTGTTAGCAAAAAAATATCTTGATCTAGAGCAACAATCGGTGCGCACCAGAAGAGTGTTTCCTCCCGGTGTAATCGACTCGGGTAAACTGCGCCCACGCCGTCGTGGCCAAACATGCCGCCAATAATGCCGACGGTAGCATCTCAATGGGAATGCAATCAAAATAGGTAGATATGCAAAATCGTGTAAAATGTCCTTTGATTGACGGATAACTTCAACAGTAAAGTAGTAGGTAGCGCAAAGTTCTGAGAATCCAAGGGGGGAGAGGAAAAAAAGAAGAAAAAAAAAAAAAAAAAAAAAAAAAAAAAAAAGAAGAAAAAAAGAAGGATTCACTCTGAATCCAAAATAGATTAATGTTTTGTCGATCTGCAGAGGCTTCGACCCCTTTGACACGCGGGGGTTCCGTTCGGGACCGAGACGGCGTGTTAACGAAAGATTGATCCTCACCAACCAATAACAACTGTGTAAGAGGCTGGTGAAGATGGTTGTGAACCGTCGCGCAACAGATCTCGTCTCCTTGAATTTAACGATTCGAAACTGATGAAAAGTAGTAACAAATCTCACCACGAGAAAAAAAAAACCAGATGAAAGGAAGATAAAAAAAAAAAGGATTACATGCTTGCATCTGCCAAAGGATCACGCTAAGTATCAGCACTACCCAATAAAAGGATGAGGAGCATCACTTCGGATTAAACCCTTGCACAATCACGACAGCAATTTTGCCAACGCATGTCGCCCTTAACAGAGTACACAAGCCGCAAAACCTTTGTGGCTGAGTTGCAGGTCGTCCCGTTTTACCCTTCGCTGGTCTTGGTCTTGGTCTGGCTCAGCTAAGCTGAGCCCCTACGAATGCCCCACTGGACGATTATCCCTCCTGCCTACCAGATCGGGTGGTCGGCACGAGCGCCAATCGGTGCCTGTTGCCAAGGCGCTGCAAGATCAAGGTGCTGACGGTAGTCACTCAAGTTAGGTGTAGTTGAATTGCTGAAGACCCAGAAATAGGACAAAAGTCAAGCTAGCCTGTGATAAATAAAGCCGGACCCTGCACTTAGCGTCATTCAACAGGACAAAATGCCGAGCTCTGTCCGCATCCAGTGGGATGTTGGATCTTCAGCCCTGTCACTTGGGGTCGATTGGTCGCTAGAAATTGAAAAGGGGCAATTGATGGAAAGTTTGTGGGATGAAGATATGAATATTTGGAAAGATGATATTAGACTCAAGTAATTGAGAAATAGATTTTATTACATGTACTGCCTGCGTGAGGACGCACGCCCGCAAGAGGATGCCGATACAAAGTCCGAATCGTATTATTTATTCCCCTGCCGAACCGCAGTCGACAACAGAACTTGCACCCTGCCCGTCTTCCCAGACCGGGCGATCTGAACGCTGGGATCCATGTCCCTAGTGAACTTTTTCTCAATTTCGTCGTCCGTCAGCTCGGCGGATTCCTCGAGCAGCCATGCCGTGTGTTCTGAGACGAGCTGAGAGACTGCCTGCCATGTATTGCCTCTGGTGGAAAACTTCGTCTTCAGGAAGAACAGAGCCAGCACCGTGATTCCGCACGTCATGTTACCGAGAACGATGGCAAAAACTGATATCAGGCCCTTTACCCTACGGGGCGTCAAAATCGAGACAGAAGACGTGAGTGTTGTGTTTCCCATCATGTTGAACTGCGGAATCGCCTCGTTGATCGCTGACCCGGCCATCGCCGTTAATACCGTCTGGAATGCACGACCGGGACGATCGGTTGAGTTCAGTGCATCTGAAAACAGAACCTGGTATTCGAAGTGGGGGTAAATAGTGGGGTTTCCTACCCCAAGCTGATCCATAAACAGCGAGACGTTGTTTATTTGTGGCGAGTTGTAGTTGGTGTTGATCAGCTTGTTGTTGAAGTACGTCGCCATGTTGCGCCTCGAGGTCGATGAAATCGACTCAACCTCGTATGTCCCTCGCTCTGATGGCGGGAGCATGTTCGGCCTACTACCGTCCGCGCCCAAGTTCTGAGATGTCGGGTCGATCATCCTACGTACTGCATTTGTGTCCCAACGCATCTTTTCCGAGTCCCAAGACACAACCGGGCGCTCCAGGTCTCTAGGGCTGAAAACTTTCACATCGGACATGTCAAAAGTAAGCTGTTGGAAGCAGATTGACATATCGAGGCGCATACCGCCGTTGAAGAACTGCATGCCCCCCATGCGACCACCCACAGCACGCTCATAGGTAACCCACTCGCCGTCTGATGCAGGCGGGTTCGGCAGGGGAAAGTCTCCATTGAGCGCAGTGTTGTTGGGCCCGCGCCAAAGATCAATCGTGCTATTGCTCCGAAAGAAAAGAAAGACGCCAGCATAGGCGGGTATTGCTTCATCCTCGGGCAAGGTGAAGTTATTGGCGCTGGCAGCCGCACCACTACCGTCAGGCACACAAACGCTGTTGGTGAAGCCTTGTCGCTGATGTGCCGTCGCGTCCGTGTGCTGACTTAAGGAGCAGTTAAAAGCCGAGGGAAAGCAACTGCCTGCAGAGCAGTTTGCTGGAAGAGGCATGCCGGCCTGTTCAAACGTCGCTTGATAGTCGATATTGCCCCAAACACTCAGGAAGAGTGGCAGGAACGACATGCCCGGCCAGACATTGGCTGACGAGGACACTGTAGCGTTGACAGATGGGCGCATGCAGACAAACCTAGAGTTGAAAACAACTGCCTGACCACTGTACCGACGGACGTGCTCTTGCTCACTGGGTGGCACTGGTAAGAATACTCTGCGAACAATCCCCGTATCGCTGACACCCAGTGAAGTCGGTGTCGAGTTCATCCCGGATCCCACCTCCCCAAATGGGATGTATGCTGTAGGCCTCTCAACCCAGCCATTAGACTGATGGTTCAGGTTGATGACGTCCATATTCATAAAGACGGGCATAGATGTGTTGCCCGGCTCCCCAATGATCCTGGTAAAGTCGAGATCCGAGACCAGAATCGTAGAGGAAAACTGGACCGCGACTGTTGTGAGAATCAGACCAAGCGACACTATCGACAACAATGGCGACTTGCGACATGATGTCAGTAGGAGCCAGGCCAGTCTCATTGGTCCATCGTTGACACATCTCAAGACAGACAGTTCAGCCACCTGAGAGAGGGGAACACCATACTTTTCCAGCATGATGCATGCTATCAGGCTGGTGAAGACTGCTGCTTTTGTTGTGACGGCGATTCTTATGAGTACAGTAGCCAAGGTAATGGCCTGCGTGACTCTTCCTCCCAACATAACCCATCTCCAGGTCGGGCCGGCGAGTTCCGGATCGAGCTTCTCCTTTGTCAACCAAAGGAAGCAAAGGAAGGCCAAGAAGGCGAAGCTGAGAATTGTGCCGTGAATTATTGTCATGAAACCCCAAAAACCTATTCGGTACCAAGGCTTTCGCTTCTTGGGAGGCTCCGACTCCTGGGAATAGTCAGATGGCGAGCGAGACATGAACCCATTGCCGTCTCTCCGGTTGGCATCACCCCATGGCACTGCGCCCTCTTTAAACATCCATGACCTCGCAGATATGACAGGAGATGTTTCGTCGTGAACTGTTGATGCTAATGAGAAGCTTCTCGTCCGAAGCGGGGGTATGTTTGCGCGTTCGTTGGAGTAAGATCGAATCGGTTGTGGAGGATTGTTGTCGAGGCCGTTGGAGTAATTACGGGTAGGAAGAGGTGGCACACTATCGTCGTCGCCCTCAAGATTCTGTCTGGTGAGTGATGGAGGAACCTCGGGACCGGTGGCGAATGGCCCGTTGGAGTAGCTCCGTAGTGGACGTGGTGGGGCACCATCGAGGCCGTGTGAAAAGCTGCGCGAGTGTGGTAGAAATGTGTTGGGGCCGTTGGATGTGCTGCGCCTAGGCCGAGAATAAGACTGTGCAGTGGTATTTTGTACAGACTGCTCGTTCATTAGTATCAATGTCCAAGGCAGTGAAGATAGAGGTTGAACATGGAGACTCACAGCCATGATGGCGATGGTTATACTGTGCTAGGCAGGCAATATGGTGGGAAGCAGCTATTTGCGCGTCTAGCTATAGTGTTTGCTGTCTTCTTCACTCGAAAGAAGCGGACAGAGCTCTTGGCTCCAGGCCGGTCACGCAAATCAGGCGCAACCCAGGCATATAGGCAGAGGCGGCATCGGCCATCCGAGACCGACAGGCTTCTCCATCGTTGCAGTGATCGCTTGTTTCCGAGAATCTGTCATCACATTGAGGAGAAACTGCGGCATGGCGTTCCAGGGGCTTGTCAACCACGAAACGGTTGTTGGTGCATTGCGAGGAGCTAGGGGTTCGAGTTTGAGACGAACGCAAAAGATGTGTGGATGCGAGCTAAATTGATGAATTACCGTACTGCTTGTGCAGGTGCCTGGCTTGCCTGGTTCTAGGTCTAGAGAACTGCGGGGTACGTACCAAGCTTACCAGGTAGCCTTGGTAGCTTATCTCAGGAAGGATGACGGGAGGGGCCATGATGTGGGGCGAACGGCGCACGGATACCACCTTTTTGCACTTTGTCACTTTAAGGCACCTTGGCAGGCACCCACTTTGCATGGTAATGAGCGATGGCCATCCATTGTTGATCCTTCCCCCTCGATCGCTGGAGAGAACAAGACCGTCGAATGAATCCCAAACATCACAGTTGTTTTTCGAGCTTACCTATGTTCTCTTTTAATTCCAGCTCCAAACCTTGAATAAAATAGTGCAGGTCTTTGTATCAATTACCAGGCTATGCCATTACCGCTGAACAAAAAGGCTCATTGCTTGTTTCCGAAATTGTGGAGAGACGCGGAAGCAACTGGTTTCAGAGATGTGATACAAGCCCTGTACCTGCATACCTGCCTCACTTTTCATCAACTTGACTGGGGAGGTGGAGAGCGGCCCGATCTTGATGGCTCGACAAGGCACACAAGGTACAGTAAACAGCTTTCTGTCTTCAATATTCTTTTCTTGCCTTGGATTTGCGTGCGCGAGCAAGCCGCTTTTCTGCCTTGGCCATTTTGAAACACAATGGGTACCCGAAGATCCTGCAACGGTGTGCGCCCATTTTGATGGGGCAAGGGAACAAAAGGCGCAGCTTTGTTTTTCTCTTAATGTCGCAATCATGCGGGGGATTTGCTGTGTTGGTCCTTTCACCCAAGCCAACAACGCACCGGTATACAAGGACATGGTGTTCCTGGCAAGGGGAAGCTGTCACATATATCCCAACGATATAAGCAAGGTGATATATCGGACAACTGATCTTTTTTTTATGCCGGCAAGGCTGGTGCTTCGCTTGCTCATATGGCCTTTGACAAGATCAAAGCAAAGTTCGCTTGCCCTACGATAAGCCACCAAACAAGCCTGCTCATGTCATATTGGAATGTGCTCCCCGCTCAGCTGCGCGGTTGAAACGCGATTCACAATCGAGCCAGGGCAGGGCGTTGACATACGCCATTCGCTTTGTTTTCACCGGTCCCGTTCTTTGGCGTAGTGTGTTAGCCTTTCTTTTTGCCCAATTTTGCCAATTTTGCCCGGACCTCCCAGGACACAATATTTGTAACTGTTGAGAAGATCATCAGGCATGAGTATCTAAAAAGTATTACCATCCCAGTAGCGCGTACACATTCTGGAAGCCCTGCCTAAAATACTCGACCGGCGATCTGATCAGGCAAAGTGCTTTCAAGCAGACAGCATTCCCCTAGCCAGTCAAGTTCGTGAGGCATCTGCCCGCACAGTCCTACCAGTTGCTGAAGTGAGTCAGCAGCCTAACTATGCAAATATAACCATCCATTCTTAGCCCTGCTCCCTTTCGGTCGCGTCAACATACCCTGATGTCTCATCTGCACAAGGATCCTAAGCATCATCGTTCAAGACCAGCCTTGCCACCAACAACAACACAGGGGCTAAAAGCGTATGTACACAGTGTCGACCAAAGCTCGCCCAGTTTTACCATGATAGCAACGCTACTCTATGTTGTGCAGTGTGATTTGGTAAGCCTTTTGGCCAGTCTGCACCGTGGCTAAGACGAGGATTCGCAGGGTACGTAGATGCGCGATCATAATCGACATGCCTCAGTAAGCGAGTGACGCACTGATAAGCACAACTTTGGGTAGGGCTGAGGTACCCAGCTGCTTTATGTAGCTCGGATAACAAATGCGACTTGGCTGGGCGTGATAGTAACACAACAAATGGCAAATGGAGACCTAGAAGTAAAAATGGGACTGACAGTATGGAAATGCCCATATGTCGGCCTTCCTAAGTACCTAGCCACCTTTTTATCTACGAAGTGTGGGTGGCTCTCTGCATCCATATCAAATCGAACCAGAACTGAAACTTACGGACTTATGCAACATCGTCTTGGCCCCAACGCAAACTTCACTCCGGGCAACATCGCCACCTATATGACCAGAACTGCCATGTAACAGTTGCAGACCAGTGGAAACAGCGGCAGCTTGTGTCCGAGCTCCATGTACAAGCTGGAGAACTTAGCTGTTACATGTGCCTCCAAGCATGCGTGCTTTCAACCGCATCGTTCCGGCGGTATCGTGGCATGGGACCCAAAGGAGGCTGACATACTACAATATTCGGATCAAGAAGAGCGAGAATGGGCTCCTGAAGATCCCAAAGGGTCTGCAAGTTTCTCTGATAACCAAATGGTTGCAGCAGTTCGCGATTTCTCTAGTCTCATCGACACAAATCCCCATTCATAGTCTGCGAATCTCAGGTATATATGCAATGCAGACTGTTGCAAAGGTCAGTATATCCTTCTATCGGTAGCTACTAGATGAACCTTGAGCCATGAATACACCAAAAACACCTGACTTTACTGGCTCTGAGGTGCAACTCGGTGTCACAGCCGGAGCTGTCACACTTGGACTCCCTTGTACCTATTTTCTGGCATTACGGCTATAACACCGTCATTTCTTCAGATAAAGACACACTCTGAAGAAAGAAATATAAAATGACAGGTGTATGTGATACATTCTGGCTAGACCGCTGGGCCGCAGATGTATGCAGTAAATATAGCTCCTAGATATATACACAGGGAAGCCCTTGATGATGTGGTTTGGCCATCGAGAGTCATCAGTGCCACAGAGACAAAGATCTCGACCATACCATCACTGGAGAACACTTTTGACTCGGATGAAGAATATTAGATACGAGATTTCTTGAGATACTAGGTCTCACCAGTCGTGGGACAGAACGAGTGTTTTCAGGACTAACCACAACACATAGCCAGGCTGACTGTCCCTGTCAACCAAAATATAGCGCAGTTGACTGGAACAAAAAGGGCAATATGCCCTGGAGAAGACCCAAGCCAAGTCCTTAACTGTAATGTTTTCGCAGCATCGAAGGTGAGCCTGCTGCAGCCATGATACTCCACAGCTTGGAGCCTCATGTTAAAGGGTACCGATGAAGGTTGCCAAGGTGGTATTTGTCAGACTCTTGCCGCCCCTGTTGCTGCTTGAAATCCTGCCTGATTGATATTTCCGAAGATTCTCGTGCGGAATAAGGTAGAGCAAAGCATTGTTCTGTCATGGATTCTGGCACGTCACAGCAGGACTCCTCACTCTCATTTCACGTTGTTGTTGCCAGCAGTAAGACTTTCCGCCGCCTAACCAGCCTTTTCGGACGGAAATGGATGGATCTGAAGAGCTGCAGGCGGCCCCTTTCATACTGAGTGCTCTGTATTTCATCAAACCTTTTCTATTTCCGCTGCAGCATGACTTCATCACGACCCCAATTAACCTCATGCCCGGTATATTAGCTTGCAGCCTCGCTGAATACACAAGGCGTGATATTTCTGCGACCTAGATCCCCTCTTTTTTTGTAAAAATGTAGATATCACAACATGGCTCTGAACATGGCTGATTCCGGCAGGTTGTTGTTCAAAACGCGGAATTTTGTTCCTGTCATGGATCTTTGGAGCAGGATTTAACAGGGTGAGAAGCTAAGCAAAGATTCACAACCAATGTGTCAATTGGTCAATGTCCGTCGTTTCACAAGTAAGCACAGCAGCACTATCGAGACTTGTTTGTTCTGAATTACTGGTCCCCATGGAATAAGAAACGGAATGCTATGCGAAATCCGACGGCGTCCTCCGTATTCAGAGGGTGGCGTCCCCACTTGCGTCGGATTCTCCCCCCGAGGTGAGGAGGAGTTTCCTTCGTCTGCATCCGCCCCAGGGATTTGAGTACTTGGTCATAGAAAAAGAAAAGTGGACGGATCCCGGAGAAAAAATTTGCCCCCAAAAGCTTACCGGTGGTTGAGTGCGAAGAGAATACTATGGTAGTACAAGGGCATTGTTTCCCGCATTCAAATTGTCAACTACAAGCGCTAGTGGCATGGGTTTTGCGGCCAAATATTCGGCAGTTCCATCATGAAGACCTTAAGAGGGCAGTTGACCTAAACCCAGTTCGACTAGAATGAACCCAGTCCGTGTCCACGTTGGGGTTGCAGTTCGCGGGGTATATGCTTAATGGTTATTTTATACCTCGTCCTTGGCTGTGGTAGTCTCAATGGAACGTACCCGTTCGTGATGGAAATATTCCAGAGAAACTAGGGAGCACTGGCCTCAATTTCAAGGGGTACCTGGTAATGGCGTCAGGTCGTCGCATTATAGCGTAAAAAGTGCTTTTCGGCTGCCCAGACCCCTACCGCTCTGGTTTAATTGTCTATTATGGTATCATGCTGTCAAAGAGAATTAAGCTTGTCGCTTTGAGAGTTTGACCAGGTAGCTTCTAATTTGACTTTGTATGTTGCCCCGAGTATTTATAAGTAAACCATGTTGATCGAACTATCAGAGAGCTACGCAACTACTGTCAATTTCACCATTGAATCCTAGCAAGCTAGGTAGGTAGGCAACCGTATATTCGGCATTAAGAACCAGATATGTACCACCTAGGTGTATCTAAAGTTCTTATTACTCACCTGACGTACTGGAGTCGTCGTCGCGTGGACATGTCTCCATTCTCGGCCCTGCTGCGGCGAATTTTTAAGCTGCTCTGTATTCTTCTCCATCTTTTCCCCCGCATTATTCCCCGCGCTATCCCATGTTTTCCGGACTTTTACCGATGTCCATGCAAATATTTGATGCAGGTTGTGACGTCCTCGGGACAAGCAGATTTTTAGAGAAGAAATAAAGACAACTGCCACACGGTCTGGGACGGTTTTGTCAGGTCTAGGAACCACGTGTTTTGCAGCTGCCACATGAATTGATCTGAACTTTTCTAAAAAAGTTCTTGGTATCTTTGAGATAACTTTTGATCGTCTTTAAAAACTTAGTGTAGTTTCTGCTGGCTTCCTGCAAAAGAAAGAAGTCGACCAGAAACTTCTTCCCCCGTACCGGTAAAACTTCAACTGGGCTGCCGAAATCCGAAGGGAAATTTTGACCCGAAATAATTTCCCTTGATGGAAAACATGGAGCCCGGAAAAGGCACAAAACCATGCAGTTCGATTTGCGATGTAACAAGACTCCGCAACCACTAATGCCTCTGCCCCATAAACATATGGAGAAACCATGTGTGCAGAGAGGGAATTACCCAATGGAAACACAAACAGACAGCCATCAAGACACCCACCTTGGTCTTGAGGTTCACAACGAAAAACTACCCAGCAACCCGGCATTGCTCTAGAAGGACAGCAAACATACCGGCAGATCATAGCGCCGCCAGTCCGTGCATGTGGCAAACCGGAGACTTGCCCAACCCCGTATCAGAATTGGGACAAAGGCCCGAACATGGGGGGAAGAAGCGTCATGTTCGGCAAGCAGCTCGGGTTGGGATTATACATGAAATGACGGCGGAGCTTTGTGGATTCCTCGAGATGGGATCAAGATAAATATCCTAAAGATTTCCTCCGAGGTTCTTGGCATTGCCCAGCTCAACGCCTCTGTTCTGCTGCTGCCAGGCCCTTCCGCTCAACGGTCCCAGCCGTCTCAGTCCCCTTGTCCGCCATGCGTCAATCCATCTTCCAGTCGTTGCTGCTGGCCGCCGGCGCCTCGGCGGCCGTCCTGCCACGGGCGAGCCAAGGACCGACTGTGCAGGTCGCCAACGGCTCCTACTATGGCGTGCACAACTCCTTTTACGACCAGGACCTATTTCTCGGTATGCCCTACGCCCAGCCACCAGTCGGTAACCTCCGTTTCCGTGTCCCGGAGTCTCTGAACTCGACCTGGGACGGCTTACGGAACGCGACTCAGTACGGCTACGCGTGTATTGGCTACGGTTCGGACCAGTGGGTGCTGGGCAACTATGTCAACGAGGACTGCCTGACTGTCAACGTTGTCCGTCCTGCCGGCGTTCCCGCTGACGCCAAACTCCCTGTCGCGGTCTGGATTCATGGTGGTGGTTATTTCATGGGCAGTAAGTTCTTTAAACAGCACGATACTTTCAACTCCCAGATACGGAATACCTTTAGCTCACAGGTTTCGACACCTTGAACAGGTGGAAGTGATCCCAGGTACAACACCTCTTTCCTCGTCAAGGAGTCGGTGGAGATGGGCACCCCCATGGTCGCCGTTACCCTCAACTACCGTCTGTCAGCCTGGGGCTTCATCTTCGGCAAGGAGGTGCAGGCCGCTGGGCAGACCAACATCGGCATGCGCGACCAGCGCCTGGCCCTCCACTGGATCCAGGAGAACATCGGCGCCTTTGGTGGCGACAAGACCAAAGTGACCATATTTGGCGAGTCTGCAGGCGGCAACTCGGTTGGCACGCAGCTAATCGCCTACGCCGGGCGCGACGACGGCCTCTTCCGCGCCGCCATCTCACAGTCCGGCGCGCCTTCGGCCCTAGGACGCATGAACACGCCAGAGGACTGGCAGCCATACTACGACAAACTAGTCAGCAAGGCCGGGTGCACCGACGCCGCCGACTCCCTCGACTGCCTGCGCGGCGTCCCCGCCGACACGCTCAGCGCCCTGATCAACACGACCGACATCCTCGCCGGCCCCGCGCGTCCAGTCATCGACGGCGACTTTTTAACCGAGCTCGGCACCGCCTCCCTCCGCGCCGGCCGCTTCGTCCACGTCCCCTACCTCATCGGCGCAAACTTTGATGAGGGCGCGTCGTTTGGCGTCCGCGGGGTCAACACCGAGGACAACTTTGTCGCCATGGTGCAGAGCAGCAACGCGGGCATCACCCGCGACGACGCCCTCGCCCTCGCGGTCGTGTACCCGGACGACCCGGCCCAGGGCATCCCCGCCACGCTCCAGGGCCGCCCCGGACCGGACCTGCAGCCGCTGCTGGGGTCGATGTGGAAGCGCAGCGCCGCGTACGGCGGCGACCACGTCATGCACGCCCCGCGCCGCGTCGCAAACGAGGAGTGGGCCAGGCACGGAGTGCCGTCGTACAGCTACCACTTCAACGTGCTGACGAGCGGCGTGCCGGCCTGGGCTGGTTCCACCCACTTTCAGGAGGTCGCCTTTATGTTTAACAACACGGGCGGCCTGGGCTATGGCAACGCCGTGTCGGTGGACCCGTTCCAGGGCATGCCCGAGTCGCTCAAGAGTCTGTCGCACATGATGGCGAGGATGTGGATCAGCTTCGTGGTCAACCTGGACCCGAACCACATTGGTATTGGTATGTTAATCCCTCGACTGATGGAAAACAATGGGTTTTGTTATACATTTTGCCAGTACTAATACAAATTTGATTTGCTCCACAAGTAGAGAAGCCGGCAGAGTGGCCAGTCTACACGCTCGACCATCCGCAGAATTATGTTTTCGACGTCAACGCCACCGGCCTTGGCTATCTTGAGCCCGACACTTACCGTGGAGAGGGCATCAAATACATGATTGATAGGTTTGAGACTGTCTTTAGGCAGTAAGCTTAAGCGAAATATACACATGCATAATAGCGAGTCATGATTAGTAGATATGATGGACTACAATCGATGATCTATCATGAGCCTTTGCGGTGACAATCATGTCTGTTCTATGTTAAGTGAATTTTACATTCTTTTTTTTTTCTTTTTTTTCTTTTTTTTCCCATTCTCTTTTCCCCTGTCCATTCTGAACTCTCTTGTGAGATTTATGCCACCAGCCCCAGATGCACTTGGAAGAAGACAAAATCTGCTGCCCATTTTCGAGCCGCTATCGAGCCAAGGGCAGCTGAAGACCGAGCATGCAGGCACAGGTCACTGTTTTCGGCCAGTCGGTTTGGTCGATGCGGTAGGGAACTCCTTGGGGTAGTTGGCTAAGCATTTTTATCCTTTATGCTAACCATAAAAAGCACGTCATGCTACGTTCGTTGAAGAAATACCACCCATCGATGCGAGGGTCATGACTTGTGTCACAAGAATCGGTTTCACTGTGATCTAAGCCCTCCAGATAGTGTTTATCACGTCAGAGCACGAGTGCCACCTGCTTTGCTCTAGGTTACCCATGTGACGATAGTTGAAGTCGCTTTCGATGGGATGTTTTTGGGACAAGGCAAACATGGGATGTCGTTTTAAAAACCCATGTCTAACGTCATTAGTCTTGACAATATGGTGGGATTCAGTCTACACAGTAGTCTAGGGGCTTTATTTCCTCTGGAAGAACATTCGTCATCGCTCGGACGATTATAATATCAGCCAAGTGCCGCTTAATCAGCGCTGTGATGCGGACATCCGCAAATGAAAATCCCTAGTCATCAGAAATAGTTGTCGAGGAGGTATAAAGATGCAAGGATCAAGGAATTGGATTCAACTCGGACAAACTGAGTCGGCAAAATGAAGCGAGCGCCAAGGCAGCAACAAAGTATTCGGTAAATGCCACATGACATATGCGATCAGTAGACATTTGACAACAAAGCAGGCCCAGAGCGTTGGATCCCTGCATCAATTATGCAGTCGAACTCGCGAACATCGTTGCATGAGGCCGGATTTTTGGAAAAATATGTATGCTGTGCTGTTATCCAATTATTCTATCTCTTGTCCGGTTCTATTCCCATCAATGCTACGCTAGCATCGAGCCGTTCAGACTGGTGTCCTTCTCCGAAAAAAAAAATGTCCCCCAAAGCGACCACGGTGCATGGAGGTCCAGATTTCAGTCTGAAACCAAGGGGCCATATCTCCCAAAGGTTGATCGTGCTGCGAGTGGTCGTGATTGATGAGAAGGTTTGATTCGATGCGAGTTCAGAGTCAGGTTTTTGTATATGACGATATCTCTGTATTGAACAGACTCTGTCGTTTATTTTTGGTGATCCGTATCTCGCCGCGCTGAGGTTTTGGTCGTCTGATCGACTCGGGCGAAGCCTCCTCCCTCCAGAGGAGAAGAAAATGACGGTACCCATCATTTCCACGCACCGTCCTTCTTGATGCCCCAGTAGTAAAGCAAGCCCATCAAAAATGTTATACCGAGGACTTTTGGGAAAAGAAGGATGACACGTCAGCCTTGCACAGCTAGGTAAGGATGATAAAGAAAACCGAACGGCAAAGCCCGGTGTGACTACTTACTAACTCCAAAGACGTCCAACTTTGTGTGATCCTCGCCGAGGATACTTTTGGTGACACCGTACATGTCCGCTAACCTTTTTACCAGGGTGCTGTGTGCAATCTCGGGCATGTCGGCAGTCATCCTCTTGACGAGGAGCTCGCCATCAAGAACGGGGATGATAGGCATGGCTGTTAAGTTGTATAGAGCTGAAAGAGATGGAAAAGGGTATTTGTTCAAGAGCAAGGTCGACCTGCGATAGGATAACAGCAAGAGAAAATGAGATCAAATTAATATTTTGTTATCTGACCGGCAGTCTGAACAATGAAAAAGAATGTCGAGAATAGAAAGTGTTGAATGTTGAGATGTCCACAGGATGTGGACGTATACTCGGAATTGCCAAAACCTCAAAAGTAAAGTCAACATTGAACGAGGATGATATCGAAACGGACCAGGCCAGAATGTTATAACAGAGTCCCTTAGATGGCAAGCGGGCCAAATCAAAGCAATACGATAAAGAAAAACCCTCCTTTTTCCCCCTTCTCATCCCCATCGTTAAACTGTTTAGTCAGGGGTTTGTGACAAGGCCGGGATGTGGCTCAGCCAAGAATGGAGTGATGTGCCCCCCCTTGAGATCCAGTTGGCTGTACCGTAGTGTTACCATTCATCCTTGTTTGAGCAATTGTATATGCCGTTAATATTCGTTGTTCAGCAAGAAAGGGACCAAAGCACGTGGCAAGACGAAACTCGGGAATTTTTTCTTCTGGTGTGCTGTTGTCGGGGAGCAATCGCATCATTGAACCCTTTTCGTTATCGCATGGGCGGGATGCGCCGTCGCATGGACGAAGAGAGGGAAAGAGGACAAGGAAATGGTTCGATTCTGCGGGTGCCATTTGTTTCAGCTGAGGCTAGAAGCTGGCGCGTCAGCCCTGTCAGGGATCCACACCTTCTTCTCTTCTCTGTTGGACGGGTTGTGGATGGTGTTCCAGACTCGTGATTCTCTTTGGGAAATTTGAAATTCTAACCGGCAACTCGGTAATAACTGAAGATTTTTGCCAAGAGCTCTGAAACCAATGGTAAGTCGAACAGCCAATTATGTGGCCACTTTTGGAGCCGTTGAGACAGGAATGCGGGAATGACAAGCACAAGTCATCCCTGCACGTGGGTTGGGGGGGATCTTGTCGCGCGGGTATCGGCAGTTTTGATTTACTTTTCTTTTGCTGCAGAAGTGGCAGCATAAGTGGCACAATTAAGAAGAAAAAGTAGGCGATTACTGACTGATACACACACATGAAGTGTAGTCACATATCGCTTCTCTTGTCTAAAATAAAAATAAATAAAAGAACAATTAAACAAATAACCATTAATATGGATTTCAACTTGGCACCGTCCTAGTATCATATTTGCTGGCGAATCCCCACTGCAGAACTTCATCCCATCTACCGACTGCGCATTCTCCTGCCTCCATTGTAGCATCAAAAATAACACAATCCAACTCTGGAAATCATGTCGCAATCAAGCAAGGTTCGCCCTTATCCAACGCCATACAAACCCGAGTCGCCAGATATGTAGTAATCCCAAAAGAAAACCACGCCAATTGTACATACAATACACAAACACAAAAGAATAGAAAAAAACAAACATCGTCCGTGATCAATCCCCTCGCGTCCTTACCCAAGCCTCCTCTAGCACATCCGCCACTTTCATCGCCATGTCCGACTTCCTTCCCAGGTAAAACAGCGCCCGGATGCAGTCCTCAACCCTACTCCTGCCCGCACCATCCCCGGCGGTCCCCAGACCATACTGCTGCTGCTGCTGCTGCTGCTGCCTACGACTCCCCGCGTCGCGCATCATCAACACGGCCGCGCGGGAAAACGCCCGTATCAGTATGACGGTCCACGGCTCCGTCATGATGGTGCCCTCGTTGACGGCATGATGCAACCCCGGCATCTCGGGCCCCGCCTCGAACGCCCCGGGACCACCATCGAGCCCGACCGGCGTCGACACCCTCGCCAGGTCCGCCAGCTCAGCTGCGCTCCCGGCCCGCATGTTGGCCACCATCCCGGTGCCGCGCCTCGCGTCCGCCTCGACCGCCAAGCCTCTCCCCCGCGCGTCGGCAAACTCGACCAGGTCCGCCAGCATCAGCACGGCCAGGTGCCAGTGCGCCGAGATGCAGACGAACCAGCTCCGGATGCGCGCGGGAACTTCGCGGTAGTGCCGGACCAGGTCGCGGAAGAAGGCCCCGTGCGTCACGTTCCAGTACCGATGCAGACCCGCCGCGCGCGAGATGGCCGCCTCGACTTTTTCCGGCCCCGCTGAAGTCTGCTGCAGCAGCACCGTCTGCAGGTGCGCGAGGTGTCGGTACAGTAGCACCTTGGCCGGGGCCGAGCGTGTGACCGCCTCGGCGGCGTCTTGGTAGCTGCACGGCCACGTGGTTCGCATCCGGGGCCGCGTGACCTCGTCGTCGATGAAGAGCTCCACCTTCCAGCCGCGGGACTGCCCGTCAGGCCCGTCGTCGTTCTTGTGCTGCTCCGATGCTCGGTCGTGCTGGCTGTCCTCATCCGTCACTGACAGTGGGCGCTCGTTCATGCCCGAGGAGACTGTATCAAACATCACTGCGAGCCAGTAAAGGAGGCCGATCGTTTTTTCATCCTCTTGTTCGAGTCTTTGGTGATTGAACCCGTTTCCGTATTGTGCATGTTGATGCTGGTGTTGTTGCTGCTGTTGATGCTGTGGTGATTGCAAACCTGCCCAGCCCTTGGATGAAGCCTCGAAGCGACGCTTGAGAGCTTGCACCCGCCGCATTGCCCGCTCTATGTAGACCGGCGGCCCATCCTTTTCCAGGACCCTGTCAATCTCGGTCATGAGAGACGTGGTGTCAAACGGATCGGCCTGCCCACAACCAGTACCAGGTCCAGACCCAGACCTCAGATCCCACTCACCCCCAGCACAGAACCCATCACCTCGATCCTCGTCTTCGTCATCCTCATCCTCCTCACCCCACGGCCTCTGCGCGAGCCCAAACACCAGCTCCGCACACGCCACCTTGTACGACTCGAGGTGAGCGACGTCGTCCAGCGCCGCCCTCGCCTGCGCCCAAAAGTGCCGCTGGATGCTCCTGTCAAACTCCTCCGTCATCTGACGCTCAATGTCATCTCCATCCCCAGAGTAGCAAGACGACGAAGATGATGATGATGATGACGACGACGACGACGAAGTCGCACAACCAAACGAATCAGGCGACGACGAAGACAACCTCGAACGGTACCGCCGGCGCTGCCTCCGACTGCCCTGCGCCCACTGCGTCGCAAAGGCCATGATGGCCGAGTGCAGCGCCCTGCTGGCCGCCTTGTCCTGGGCCTTGGTTGTCTTGACCAGACCCGTCTCCCTCGCGGCGCGGTCGAGCTTGACGGTGCGCTGGAGGACTCGGTTAGTCCAGTTCGGCCCCCACTCGGCGAGCCGTAGGGCGTCCTCGCGGCGGGAGACGCCCTTGTAGGGACACGTGCCCTCGGTCAGCCAGCACGAGAGGTTGTGCTCCAGCACGTCGTGGTAGATCTGCAGCAGGCCGGAGGAGATGGAGGCGCTCGTCGCGGAGGCCATCATCCGCTGGTCGATGGAGAAGCGGGAGATGGGCGAGGCGGAACACAAGGCCATAGACGAGGGAGATGATGACGCGGTGGTGGTGGTGTTGGTGTCTTCAGGTGTGTAGCGGTGGCGGCGACGCTTGTTGCTTCGTTGCAGCTCGCTGTTGCTGGTTGAGCTCGTGAAACTGGCGAAGCTGGATGATCGGGCGGATGGATGGTTTGGAGAGAATGATGACGAAACTGACATGGAAGGGCTGGGGTTGAAGGTGGGTGCGCTGTCCACCTGTGTATAGTCGATGTGATCGGACCCTGGGTGCGAGTACGTCGTCGCCGCGGTAGGGAACGTCGGACCAAACGGATGTGACAAGTCGAACGGCAGACCCCCTTCCAGAGAAGGAATCGGTTGTGGCGGGAAAGGAAAGCTCGCGTCGGCATGGAGTGACTGCAGGTCAAACAGATCATCTGACAGCGGCGCCGACATGACGTTACTGAGATCAGCTTCGGGTAGCATCGAGACATCCCCGACCCCGACGTCGGGTATTGCTGTCGTCGTGGCTATAGTATATCCACCAGTGTGCACATCATCGGCGAACCCACGCTTCTGCGATTTCGTCGGCATCAAATGCTGGCGGGAAGCGGCCTGCAGCGCCAACGAGACTTGGATCTGCTGCCACGCCCAGTTCATGGTGCACGTCTTGCCCGTCCTCCGGCAGTACGAGCATTGTTTCGTC
Source organism: Pyricularia grisea (assembly GCF_004355905.1). NCBI lineage: Eukaryota > Fungi > Ascomycota > Sordariomycetes > Magnaporthales > Pyriculariaceae > Pyricularia > Pyricularia grisea. Next base: position 723,481 of record NC_044973.1, on the reverse strand, counting down.
TCGGGCGCTGTTGGACCGCAAGAGAGAATATGCGGGTAGGTTAGCTTCAATCTATAACCCCTGACAATATTGCGCGATTTGACTGAAGCAAATTGAAATTTCCATCGCACCTTGGAGATTCCCACTCAGTATCGAGGCGGCGTGCCCGTTCAAATGTGCGGGTACCTCTAACTGGGGAGCATCGCATGCCCTTTTGGACCGTCGACACTGGTCGCAGGAATAATGTTGCCTAGGCATTGCGTAGAGATGAAAAAAAAGCAGTGACAAAGATACAGCTGTATCAAGCAGTAGAAGAAGAACAGAAAAAGAAAAAAGAAAGAAAAAGTAAAAAGGTTTGATGCTGCACCAAGTAAGCAATGCAGAATGACAGAAATAAGTTGCTTTGATCTGCGGTAAACAGCTGTGATGTTGTCACACGACCATGCGGCGAACCATAACAGAGGGATGAAGTAAGGGGATAAAAAATAAATAAATGTGCTTTTTTAGCAAAAATAAAGGAGAATAAGAAAGAAGTAGAAACGAAAAGCACAGGATAATGGAGCTGTCACATTTAGGGCTGGATTCTCACCCAAGAGTCCAAAGACCGTCGTTTAGTCCGAACTTTCCTGACTCTCGACTTGCAGCAAACACACCGAAACAAGCTCTCTCTTGTTCTCCCCCGCTTTTTTGTTACCTTTTAACCTACTCCCCGCGTTTGTCTGCAGGATCTCGCCCGCCAAAAGCCAGGGTTTCCCCGCGAAAAAAAAGAAACCCCAAGAAAGGAGTGTACTTTGTACACAGTGTTACGGGCAGTGCTGATGTCCGGTTTAATTTACCTCACGGCATGTATCGTTTATTGCTGCTTACCTTTTGGGAGAGGATGATCTTTTGATCCGGATTTTATGGCCTCATCTCGAAGGACGATGGGCTCTGGTTTCAAGCCAACACCGAGAAGTGCCTAAAATCTAGGCCCTTAATGGAAACCACAGACTTGAGAGTAATCACATATCGGACTGGATTGCCAAAAGAAAAAAAAAAGTCACCAGGCACCCAGCAAGCAAAGGACATGCCCGCCTTTCCCCCATAAAAAAAAAAAACAGTCCCCTCGCACCACCACACACCTCTCTCTTCCCCCGTCTAACCCAAAGCAGCATATGACGCACCTTGAACCCCAAACCACAGCGCCATGACCTTTGGGTCGACAAACGGCAGGATCTGGGTGGCGACGAGGCCGGCGATTCCCTTTTCGCGGTTCAACCACCACCACAGGTTCGGCAGGCCCGCCCAGCAGACGGTGCCGGCCTCTGCTCCGATCGGCTGCAGGAACGTAAGCCCCCAGCCCTGCGGAGGCCGGCCCTCGACCGGGTAGATCTCTGCGATCGGGTTCGTAAGGTCCGGTTTGGCCGCGGGAATCCCCTGCCGGGCAAAGTCGGGGAGATGGGGGATTTGGTTCTTGAACATCTCGGCTATGGTGTCCGGGCGGAGGATCTGGGCGCCCGTGGTTGGGCTCTTGCCGTCGTTTAGAATGGTGGCGAGGACCTCTATTTGGCGGGTTTGGTGGTTAGTGGTATTTTTGTTTTCATATTTCTTTCCTCCTTGCCAAGTGGATGAAACCGTCACTTTGATGCTAAATGCTGCGGCGCAAAGCTTGTCATCCAAAGTAGTGTTGGAGAAAGAATAGACGAGAACATACTGCAGTACTCTTGCACTGTAGCAAACAGGCCAGCGCCTCCGCTGTTGTGCAGCCTCGCCATGTCGGTCTTGTTGTCAATGTCAATGACCAATGGAGCACGTAACAGGTGATCCCGTGCCCTCAGCTTGCCATCCGCCTCGCGATGGTGCATGTATGCCAATCTCGACCGCATGTCGTCTCCAGGGACCATAGCCATGTCCTTGATGCCTAGTGGCTGAAAGACGTTCTGCTGCAGATAGTCGTTCAATTTTAGACCCGTGACACGTTCAAGGGCAATCCCGGCCCAGTCGATGCCAACCTGCGGGGGGGATGTTTTTCTCGTGTCAGTGCAGCGTTCGTAGCAGCCAGGGCCAGTTAGGGCTGAGAGTCAGTCAGCCCACGACAAGAAACCGCACAACAACTTACACCATACTCCCACCCCTCACCTGGCTGGAACAGCAACGGTAACAAGACGTCCTCCCGCCTGCCCGAAAACTCATCCACGCCAGTCGGTAGCGCCCAGTCCCTCAACCTCTCGTTGAAGAAGGTATACCCGAACCCGGCAGTGTGGGACAGGAGCATCCTCAGCGAGATCTTGTTGGTCTTGTCCACCAAGACGCCATCCTTGCCCAGCACTTTGAGGCGCGCCAGCTCGGGACACAGCTCCTCGATCTGGTCGCCGTCGTCGAGGCGCAGGACCCCGCGCTCCACGAGCTGCATGCACGCGATGCCGGCCAGTAGCTTGGTGCACGACGCGATCCAAAAGACTGTGTCAAGCGTCATGGGCTCCCTCTTGCCGTCGGCGGCACCAGACACTCCCCTGACGCCTGCGGCGTGCGCAAGGAGCTCCTCACCGGCCCGGTTGACCATCACCACGACGGCGCCGGGGATGTCGGTCAGCGGGTCGGCGCAGGCCGCGTCGACCATGGCCTTGAGCGAGGAGACTGCTTCGGCACTGAAGGGCATTGCTTCCGAGAAAGCGGGTTGGTCTTGGGTGAGTAATATATATATATAGTGTTTGTTTTTTTTTCGCTGGGGGGCTATACGCAAAATATGTTGAGAGGTAACAGGGTACTTCGGTGTTAATCTAACCAACCCAAGAAGTACGAGATCAGATTGGTTTTTTGTCTTGGTGTGGCGCAGGTTTTAGAGTTTTCTCCTTGTTGACATTGGACGAATACGCAAGTTCTCCCCTTTTGACACATTGACTTTTTGTACCCTCATATGAGTTTTCTGCAGGCAGAAAGTATATAGCATTACCCCTCCTTCTCGAACGAATGGTTTATCGGAGTCGGCTTAGTTACCGACGTCGCCGGAGGTGGTGATCTGCACAGTGATGTAAGTCAACTCGGTAGTGGATCCGGGGTACACACGCATGAATACAACCAAGATATTTAAATCATAACATATACGAAAAAAATAAAACACATTCTCTCGAAGTTAGCAAGGGCCTTGTTACTTTGAAGCATGGAGCAAGTACCGAGAAGCGTCAGGTGATGGATGAAGTTGCGGAATTCCAACCGCATTTAGTAATATATATTAAAACTTGTTTATGTGGACACGGTATGCCTGAGTACCAGTGATTTGCTAGCAAAGCATGTCACTGATACACGGCAGAGGTGGCTTGGCATGGTATCGCCGGACTGGAGGCGTGGAGTATGAGGAACATACTGCGGTATACGGCAGAATCAACAAGTCCGTGCGGTGCGGAATCACAAAACGCAGGAACCCCGAGATCCCTGCTTGGTCAAGAACGGAGCAGGAATGCGGCCAGTCGGCATGGAAGCCTGCCCCGCATCTATGCATCCTTACGATATGGAAAAAAAGACTGTTGCATACGTCTCCGCAGCGGTTAACGTACCGTCGACGTCTTTTGATCAAACAAAGGCATGCGATCTATATTTCCAGTTGTGGACAGTGCGGAAAACATGCCGCAGAATTTCTTGGTCATTTTGTTACGGATACTGATACTCGAAAAGTGTGGAAGATGCCGAATGAATAGGACAAGGTGTAAATATCCGAAAGTTATATAACCGTACAAGGACAGCAAGGAAAAAGTTGTCGAAAGGACGTGAGCCAGAAGAGTCTTTAAGATACAAGACCAAGACACAACCAATAGGAAAATACTTTACTCTCTGGCTTCTTTTACCTCTCACCACCATCCATCACTCGCTTCCCCTTCCATCATGGGAGACCCTGGAATGGCAAAGAAGTTCAATACGCATCTAACAGACTACTCCGTCCGGCATTTGGAGAAGACGGGACCATATGCCGATAATCTCGATGTTGATGCCATTATCGTTGGTGCTGGATTTGGTAAGTGCGTTCTTTGTGTATCTAAATAGTATATGAACCCAGGACCACATCATTGTCCAGTCACTAACACAGCTACTATTTCCTCATTCCAGCGGGCATTTTCATGCTCAAAACGCTTCGCGACCGAGGCTACAAAGTCGTTGTCTTCGAGGCCGGCAACGACCTTGGCGGCACCTGGCGCTGGAACTGCTACCCCGGAGCCGGGGTTGACTCTGAGGTGCCCGAGTACGAGTTCTCGTGGCCAGAAGTCTGGAAGACGTGGAACTGGAGGAGCAACTACCCAACATACAAGGACCTTCGCGCATATTTTGACCACGTCGACAAGGTCCTCAGCATCAAGAAGGACTGTGCCTTTAACACAGTCGTCGTGGGCGGCAAGTTTGACACACAGCAAGGCAAATGGACCATCCAAACCGAGGACGGGAGGATCTCCAAGGCCAAAACCCTCGTTCTCGGCACCGGCTTTGTAAGCTCAACCCCTTTTTTTTCCAGCCTATGTTCCCTGCATCTAAACCACTCCCCTACTCCCAACCCCTACAAAAGGCTGCCCGCCGCTACATTCCCGACTGGCCAGGGATGGACGAGTTCCAAGGCGAACTGCACCATTCGTCCTTCTGGCCCGACGACGACCACCCCATCCCCGTCACGGACAAGCGGTGCGCCGTGATCGGCACCGGCGCCTCGGGCGTGCAGATCGTGCAGGCTTGGGGCCCAACAGCAGGCTCGACGACCGTGTTCCAGCGCACTCCGAACCTGGCCTTGCCGATGCGGCGTCGGCGCCTGACCATCGAGGACCAGGACGCCCGCAAGCGCTCCTACGGCGAGCTGTTCAGGTACCGCGAGACGTGCTTTGCAGGGTTCCACTACGACTGGATCGAGCGCAACACGTTTGACGACACGGCGGAGCAGCGTGAGGAGGTATACGAGCGGGTCTGGCGCGAGGGCGGGTTTCGGTACTGGGTTGGGCTGTACAAGGATAATCTGCGCAATGCAGATGCCAATAGGGAATCGTATAGGTTTTGGGCAAGGAAGACGAGGGCAAGGATTGAGGATCCTGTCAAGAAGGACTTGTTGGCGCCCAAGGACATGCCGCACTTTTTTGGCGTCAAGAGGCCCTGTCTGGAGTATGACTATTATGAGCAGTTCAATCGAGAAAACGTCCATTTGGTGGATATCAAGGAGAACCAGATTGAGCGGTTCACCAGAACTGGGATTATGTTGAGGGACGGGACTCATCACGAGTTTGATGTCATTGCAGTGGCTACGGGGTTTGTAAGTGCTGCCAGCTTGTGTTGTCTCCTTATGCTGGATGCCAGACGCAAGTTGACTGACTTGACTGCATGCAACCAGGATATTGTGACCGGAGGTCTGTCCCATCAAGATCTCTAAAAGAACATTGAATTATATATATGGACATATCACTAACCACTATAACCCACAGTAATGACCCAGCTCGGCCTCGAAAGCATCACGGGCGAGAAGCTGGCCGACCAGTGGCGAGACGGCGCCAAGACATACCTCGGCATGACGGTCAGCGGCTACCCCAACATGTTCCACATATACGGACCGCAGGGCCCAACGCTGCTCAGCAACGGACCGTCGACGGTCGAGGTGCAGGGCCGTTGGATCGCCGACATGATGGACAAGATGTCGCGCGGCGGCATCAGGTACGTGAACCCAAAGCCCGAGGCCGCAGACGCCTACAAGAAGAAGATTGTCGAGCTCAACGACCGCACCCTCTTCCCAACTACGAGATCCACGTACATGGGAGGAAGCATCCCCGGCAAGGTCTACGAGCCTGTTTGTTGGGCGGGCGGCATCCCGGCGTATAAGCAGGAGATACGGGCGGCTTTGGATCGGATGGATGGGTTTGAAATTGTCAAGGGCTGAGCTTGTGTGTCGGTATCCGTTCTGTCCTGAAATGCCCTTGTGAAGTTTGGATAACACGCTATTGTTGGAACTCATTTTTTACTGAGCACTGATTGTCTGCTGGTACTTTAATGTTTCTTGGGTTTGATCAACATCGAAAACTCATCGGGTGAATTATACTAGGCGCAATATCATCAGTCTTATCCGATCCTATTCAACTTGAGATTAGTTCTATACTTGGTTCGATTCCCCTCCTGCAACGTTAAGACTCACTCAAGATAAATACAGTAGGAAGTTTGGCAGGGAGAATTCTGCAATGTGCGCAACTACACAAATATGCAAGAATGCTACCCACGTACGAATTCCTATCTCGATGGACCAATTGCATGCCTACCTTAGATATGCGTTCAAGTTTGTCGCTTTAGCTAAACTTTTGAAAGAAATTCAAGCTTTCCCCTCATGATATAAATGCGCGACTTGCATGCCTGAAAATATACCTAGACAGCTGGCAACTGGGTAAAATGCGAATAGGGGATGGTGCTCGTTCAGCTGCGATTGATCCTGCAGTGTCTTACGTGCGGGGTTTCTGCAACATTGGCAAATAATATCAAACACAGTCAGATTAAATGATCTCCCATACAAAGTAAATCGCCGAATATGATGTGGTGTGGCTATACTCCTATAACCCACCATCGGGTATTAACCCTACGCCATTTCAGGAATCGTGATCGAAACCCTTCCGTTAGATTCTGATACCCTACAGCGTATTGCCACAGTCAAGATAGCTCGACTCCCTGCCGGAAACCTACCTCTTAACCAGAATAGGGAATTTACATACAAGCCAAAGCCTAGAACCAGACTAGCCGACTAGCCTAGAACTAGAATAGTTCAATTAACCCCCCAAAAATAATAATAAACCAATTGGACAACTCTTCGCCCAAAAGACTAAGTACATGCAGACGCCAGACATACCCTGTTGCGCCCAGCCGCGGGATGTGTACAGCACAGCCGTGCGACGCAAAAAGATGTTCCGCCAAGCCACACTTTTGCTTCTCCGGGTCAGCTTTATGTGATCTTCTGCTTCATCACACTGCGGGGGAATAGATTGAGGGGTGAGGCCGAGAAAAGCTCCAGGGTCGGCGACTTTCTTGCTTGCTGGCATGGGCTCGGCATAATTCCGTCAATGATAAGACGCCTTCGTGGGGAGGGTTCAATTGAGCAAGTATATATAAACCAGCCCTCATGATAGCAAGTTATCTGTAATTGGAACGTAGTGCAGTCAATTTAGCCTCGACCAAGGTCCCCCGCCTTTGCATATCCAAAGTCGCCACCATGGGCCTCAATAATAAATTCACAGATGAGATCAAGGAGGTGGATGTCATCATCGTCGGTGGTACGACGATTTCCCACAACACAAAATCCCTCTTTTTTTTAAAACCTAGAATAATACCGTGAATGCTGACACGCATAAAAATGGCAAAACAGGCGGGACTGCTGGCTGCGTCGTAGCCGGTCGACTCGCCGCCGCCGCCCCTGACCTGCATGTGCTCGTGGTCGAGGGCGGTCGTGACAACTACAAGGACCCGCTCATCATCAATCCTTTTGCATTTATCAAGAACCAAGATCCTAGCGCCAAAACGGCCCTGTTCTTTCGTGCTGGCAAGTCGGAAGAGCTAGGTGGGCGTGAGTTGGTGGTGCCGACGGGAGGTATACTGGGCGGCGGGTCGAGCATCAACTTTTTGATGTGCGTTTGTGAGCTTCTGCGATCGGGATTCGGTCGCTTGGAGACGAATACATATCTAGTTGGCTGCTGCTGACACCTCGAATCTTGTTGCAACAACAGGTACACAAGAGGTCACCGGTCCGACTTTGAATCCTGGAACACCCCAGGTTGGGGCCCAGAAGACATGCTACCATGCCTTAAAAAGGTAAGACAACCTAATACCTCAGCCCTAAAATTACCTTCCAGCCTACTTCTGGTCCCGTCCCAACCAATTCTAACCCCATCTCTCCCTTCCAGGCTGAAACATACCACGGCACCGGCTCAGCAGCCCTCCACGGCTCGACGGGCCCCATCCAGGTCAGCAGCGGCACGCACCGCAACGAGTCGGTGACGAACCAGTTCATCCGCGCCGTCAACACGCTCGGCTTCCCTGAGACGGCTGACCTGCAGGACCTCGAAACCGTCGACGCCGTATCTCGCCACCTGCGCTTCGTCAGCCCGACCGGCGACCGCTCCGACGCCGCCCACGCCTACCTGCACCCTCTGCTGCGCGACGGCCAGCATCCGAACCTGCACGTCCTGGTCGAGCACAACGTGTCTCGCGTGCTTCTCGACGACGACAACAAAGCCTGCGGTATCGAGCTCGTCCCGAACCCTCTCTTCCAGCAACCGTCATCATCATCATCATCATCATCATACACCGTCAAGAGCCGCCTCAACACCGTCGTCGTGTCCGCCGGCGCGCTCTGCACGCCCTCGATCCTCGAACGGTCCGGCATCGGCGCTGCGGCCGTGCTGGAGCGCGCCGGCGTCCCACTCAAGGCCGACCTGCCCGCCGTCGGCGAGAACCTGCAGGACCACCACATGCTGCTGGTGCCGTTCCGCTCCGCCTGCGCGCCCGAGACGCTGGGCAACGTCGCCCTGCTGGGCTCCATCGAGGACGTGCCCGCCATGGCAGAGGAGCTGGCCAAGGACGGCAGGCGCGGGTCCAACTTTATCGAGGCGGCGGCGAAGCTGCGCCCAACGGCCGACGAGGTCGAGGCGCTCGGTCCCGAGTTTCAGGAGGCATGGCGGAGGGATTTTGCCAATAGGCCTGGGAGAGGTCTGGCGCAGATTTGTATGGCTTTAGGGTGAGTCTTTTTTTCCCCTCCTATTTTTTCCCCCTTTAAACGAAACTTCTTCGCGTCCCTTTCCCTACCAGCAAAGCCCCATCCAGCTAACCTTTCCCCTTCCCCCCTACGCACAGGTTCCCCGGTCCCAGCGACGAACCAAACTGCGAAAACATCGCCCTGTCCGGCTTCACCCTGTACCCGTACAGCCGCGGCAGCGTGCACATAACAGGCCCGTCGCCCAACTCGAACGAGCCCGCCTTCGACTCGGGGATATTCTCTTCCTCCTGTTCACATTCCTCCTTCGACGTCTCCGCCGCGTGTTGGACGTACAAGAAGCTGCGCGAAATCGCCCGCCGCCTCGACAGCTACCGCGGCGAGGTGGCCTACGCCCACCCTCCGTTCCCCGCGGGTTCCGATGCCGCCCTGCTGCGGTTGCCCGTGGACGGACCGTCGCTGGTGGAAAAGTATGGCGGTCCCGATAAGGTACCAAACCTTGTTTACGGTGCCGAGGACGACGCCGCTGTGGAGGCCTACGTCAGGAACGCGGTACAAACGACGTGGCACACGCTTGGGACTGCGAGGATGGGTCCGAGAGACGGTGATGGTCAAGGTGGACCAAAAGGAGCCGTCGATAGCAGCCTGAATGTTTATGGCGTAAAAGGTCTCAAGGTCATAGACTTGAGTATTGTGCCCGAGAACATTGGCGGCAATACAAACATGACAGCTCTCGGGATAGGAGAGAAGGGAGCAGAAATTTTACTGCGGGAGCTAGGGGTTCTCAAGACAAACTAGAACTAGAAGTGGTTAGAGATTAGACATTATAGGCGATGGCCATCTGACATGACATGGCATACTTTGACAGTGCAAGCCTCGGAATTCCTCAACCTTTCAAGGCAGACCTTTTTAAACTTATAGTAGCTCATCGATCTTAATCCCCAGCCCTTCCAGTTCTGCAGTAGCAACCCTGCCCACCCCTTTATCCAGCATCTTCTTGATAGAATTGGCCGAAAGCTCCAGCGGAAGCTTGAGGTCCCGACCTAACGCAACCCAGTCGTTCCTCCCCGTCGCCGCCATCAGAATAAAAGTCACAAGTGATGGACCACGCGACTTGTCTCTCAGCACCTCGAGCTCCCCAAACACCTTGTCAAAATACGATGCATTGTCGTCCCAGAGATCGCGCAGCGCCTGCCACGTCGTCCGATACACCGTAAAATAGTTGAAGGTAGCCTCGGGTATCTCGGCCTCGAGCGCCATCGCCAGGTGCAGGATAAGGGTTGCAGGCTTGCAAGAGACGTCGCCATCTTCCAGCCGTTGCTTCTCATGGTCGTGGGGAACTTTGCCGGCTTCCACACTCTCCTGCGTGTCCGGAAATGAACGACCATCCGGCCACAATTTGGTCCTGTCCGCACCTTTGGATAATATCTGCTCCACCTGCTCAACCGACAAACCACCACGAGCACCGATCCCGCGGAACAAGTCCCCCGTGAACCTTGTAATGGGCGCTCCAATTCTCAGACCCCGCGGCGAGCCTCTGCTGCGGAGATCAGTCTTCTTTGCCCGCCTGTTGCGTGCAAAGTTTGTGAGGGAGCAGCCCATCATGAGCGCGTGGTTTCGAAAGTGCGCCTCGACATCTCGCGGAGGACTGCCCACAAAGAATGAACTGCGAGGTTGGAAGTGTCGCGCCGCGTCTAGATCGTCCCAGCGCTTGTCGTGGGGCAGCAGACCTTCCGCTTCCAGGGCATGCACCAATTGTGCCATGTAAGCCAGCGACCCCTAGGCGCTTGCGTAGGCCACTCCAACAAAGTGAAAATGCGCAAGTTGTGCATTGAGCCAAGTGCCACAGAAGAGCGGGTGACGCTTGAGGAATATTTTTGGCCTCATGGGAATGCGATGCTTCCTCTTGAATCTTGCCGTCGGGTCGCTTCTCCAGACATGGCATAAAGCGGCAAGTCGTTGGAGAATAATCTCATCTTCGGCCAACCAGCTGTGAATGCGCATCTCTCCACGGAAACTTACAGTAGTTTCAATGGTCTGCAAGATCATTTGATCGAGGTCCGCCATTTCCTTCTATGGACGATCGAGCTGTCCCTTGAGCATTGCGAGACTATCAAGGTACATAGTCCCGGCAAGACTGAGTGAGAGCGGGACGCTCGGCTGACTGCAACTCAACATTGCCAAAATTGCCAGACTAAATTCGTCCCTGCAACGAACCGGTTCATTCTCGGACAAGACGTGAAATACGACCGCAGTTTCCATCAATATTTCCGAGAGAGCAGCTTTGCTGTGAAAGAACTCCGTCCTTTGATCACTTGCTGTTGCGAGTTCGTCATACCAGCCACAGTCTCCATTGGAATGGTGCATCTTTCCCCGAACATAAGCCTCTGAGAATGCTGCGATGATTAAATTCGCCGGGATGAAGCAATGGTCTGCAAGGTGGTATGCATCCCAGTTGAGCAACTCGCCCGGTCCTGGCCTTGGATCGTGGCCGGCATTGTCGCAAAGAATCCCATACCACTGATTCTGGATTACATGGATGCCACCATGAGCAGCGAACAAATGCTGAACGTCCTCTTCCAGGCTGCGAGCAATCTGGATGGCCGCATTCGTCGCGATGGCCACGCTCCCTAGGTGCAATTCGTGACGTGCATACCGCTCCCACAGCTTTTTGACTTGCACCCTCAGCGCAACAAAGTCATGCAAAAGTATTGAAAACGCCCAGTATGCGTCTTCAAATGTGTCCTCACGCTCCGCCTCGTACACTGGCTGAGCTGTTTTATTCCCGTCGGCCGTTTCATCCATGTCTGGGGTGTCATAAACAGTGAGGGGTGTGAATGAGTTAAAGTAGTATAGCTTCTTTTTGCTCAAACTACGGCATGGGCCAGTAGTGAAAGGTACCGTGGGTAAAATGAACGGCTGCAGTAACCCGCGCACATCGTCGAGGATCTCGGCAAAATGCGAATGACGTGAGTCGGCAGCGTCATCGGTGATGTGTCCAGTTTTGCTTAGCAAAGCCTGGAAGCCCGACCGCGCGTGCACGGCACGGTCGATGGCTGTGGCAAATGACGCTGGAAATCTAACGCGCCTAGATTGGCCCGCTATATACCTTGCCAGAGGCAAAAAGTCGCGAATGGCGAGGACAAACCGCCTTCGACCCTATACAGAAGGATGAACGGTTTTGAGGGGCTCTTTGTGGGGTTCACATGGTTTGGAAGCTAAAGTACTGTCCTCTGTTGTGTCATGGGCTCCCGATTTTTGTGTCGGTTGTCTGGAGAGGGTCAATTTTGACGAATCGTACCCAAGATGCTTGGCTGTGGTGGCCAGCCAAGTAGCTACGACATCGGTATCGTGTTTATACTGTCGATATATGCTAGTAAGTGAGCTTGGGAGCATGTTTTCTCAGGTGTTATCATACTGTGTTGTGAAGTAATAATTGTCGATTATAGGGAGCGACAGAGACAAGCTCTCGATTGCTGAGACGGCAAAGAATGACGGTGAATCAAACAGGTCTAGGGAGGTCAGTTAGCTCGATGTCAGCATTATTGGACATGTCACTTAAACTTACGATGGCGTAGCACGAATATTTCTGTTAGGTGATGACAGTTTGATTGCAGCAGGAGGGAGACATTCTATTTGGGTTCAATTCTCTGCAGAAAGAAAAAGATCAAGCAGCCAATCGATAATTGGTGGTTTTTTCAATTGGCATTATTGCGTGATATTCTGCTCAATGCCCCTTCCATCTGTTTGCCGCTGCAAGTGGTCTTGGAGCAGTCGCGGCTTCTGCGCGAAGCAATAGGACACCTCCAAAATTCCATGATAAGAGAAGTGAGCTAGCTGCAAGGCTGACTTCAGCGCTCGGTATCTGTGCCAGTACAGACAATGCAAAAATGCGAGTACATTTAATAGAAGGCAGAGGACGGAGAAGGCAGCGGGAAGTCAAGCGAGTCAAAGAAGAAATATTATAATGAAAACAGAAAAAATCAAATTAATAAAGCGAGATCCCACCACAGAGCCTTCGTCCTCCGCCGCGAGTTCCTATGCCGGGGGTAGGAGCCAGGTAGTGACACTTTTCGCGGAAACCTTTCCACTCCAAACCTGACTGCTCTTCGCAGTGTGGAGCGTGATATGAACGTCATTCTTCAGCTTGTTCTCGATCACCACTGTTCGAGTGCCGTCCGGGTTGACCGTCGCCACACTCTCCACACCGGTATCGTCAGGCCAGCTGTAACTGCCGGTAACGACATGTACCACGGCATTTCTTGGGATGTATCGGCTGTATTGCCCAATCATGTAATAGTCAGTCCTAAGGGTGTAGGTTTTTGAGTTCCTGTCTACTGTGAACAAACCCGTGCAAGTTCCGCAAGAACCTTGATATGGCAAGTAAGGGCCGTCCTGGTTGTCGGTGCCAAGCGTCCATGCCATCGAACCCGATGCCCAGTTCTGCAGCGGGCCCATGGTGAACCATGAAGCCTGGTTCCATTTTGTTTGCTTCGCAGATGTCCAGCACTCTGTCTGGAATTGCTTGACGGAGGGGTTGCGTTTGTGAAAGGTTGTAAGAGCAGACCAGTTCTCGCCGGGAGCATAGCAGTGCCACGCAACCGAAGGAACAAACTCTCGGGCAATGTCAAGTACCGTCTGAGGGTAGTCGGGCCTGTCAGTGTTGTGGTCATATGCCCAGACCTGGGTGTTGAATCCAGCCTTGCGGATTGCCGGGCCGATGTGGTCCTTTATCAGCTTCCCAGATTCTTCAGGAAAAACATAAAGACTGGGCATGCCGGCATTGCTGTTGAGTGGTTCGTTTTGGATTGTGATGGCATCGACATCCACGCCACCATTTTTGTATGCTTGCAAGTACTTGACAAAGAGCTGGCCGAACTGTGCCTCATACTTGTGGTCAAAGTTGTTCTTCTCAGTCGTGCCAACAAGTTTCCGATCTAGCTGCATCCATGCCGGCGGTGCCCACGAGGTTCCGAGAAGGATCATGGATGGCTGCAAAGCCTTCATCTCCTTTAGCATGGATACCATATCTGTCCCACTTTTTCCGAGCTGAAAGCTACGCAGTTCAAGGTCTTCTTGGCCGTTGTTATCATCATAGGTGTATTCAGGGGCCGGTGAAAGATCGGATGACCCTATCGTATGACGGATGAGGCTGAAGTTGGCGCCATCTTCTGTCATCAACTTTCGGAGTAGTTCAGCTTTCTTGTCGGTGAGTAGCAGGTTATAAGCAACGACCGTGGCATCAGTTACAGAGCCACCAAAACCCGTGATTGTCTGCTTGGCACCGGTAGTGTTGTCGTCCATGGTGAGGTTCCATGTGGCTCCGGAGCCTGTGTTTCCTGGACCTAGCACCGGTGCATCAATCTTTGTAAACTTGAGTTTCCCGTCGGCGGAAGATGCAAAGGCCTGGGCTGATGCTTCTTTTCGAGGTAAATTGGTGGCAGCAACGCAGCAATAGAAGTTGGCTGCCTGCCAAAGGCAGAGCAGCATTGAATTTCTCAACATTGGCTTTGTTAGATAAGTGTACAGCGGTCTGGCTTCATAAATCAGAGCTTTTTGTGGGAAAACTGGATGTGCTTTGTTTGCGAGTTGTTTTGTGAGTTGAAAATGAGTGAGGGCATGCGGTGATCCAGACGTATTCACCGCCAAGGAATAGGCGTTTAATATCATCGACGAAAGCTGGATCGCTCCCAAATACTAAGCGGCGAGATTGTCACTTCAGCCGTCAGCATCGGTACCACAAATACAGTAACCCGCTCCCGGATCGTATCTCTTCTGCCAATCATTGGCCAAGCGTCAGCACCTTAACCAGTGGGCTTTCATCTTGGACATTCATTTTTTTTTTTTTTTTTTCCTTTTTTTTGGTCACTGCCACATTGTGGCGCCCAGTGAGCAATTGCAGGCCAGTCCAATTGAGAGGCTGCGATCAAAGCAACGTCCATCTGGAAAAAAAGCTTTTATCGCAAATGGCCTACAAGTGTATGCTCTAGACCAAGAACTAGTTCTAGACCTAGTAAATTGTCGCCAGGGCGGGTGGGTTTGATTTTAAGCTACTTCGTATGTTCCTTATTTTTTTGCATGCCTCACGCCGTTGGAACAGTTTTTGAGTTTCTGTCACGCTAAACGAATGGGCGTGGTCGCATTTTGTCAAATGCCCTTCATGACGGCAACTTGAGGAAAATGATTTATCCGGTTGGGGTTCTTATCGGGCTGGAAGAAGAAGAAAAAAATGCTTTTCGAGGAGACATCTTGAACAACCCAGGAAATTCGTACCCGAATCGGTGGATTGACCGAGGGGCTTGATGATAAACGGCTCGTATCGCTCGTACCAACAGGTTGATCGGCCAGCAAATTTAATTACTCGTTACCCCGGATTTTAGGGAAAATTTGTTTGATTACTTGGTAACAACCTTGATTCCAGCCAGCCAGCTCATGCCGCTTACTGTACCATACCCCTGTCACATGACCTGCCCTCCCCTTTTTTGCAAAAACGGAAGCATCAGCTGGAGAGACCCCTGTTCTAATGGGGCTTGGCAGGTACCCTCACGACCCCGCCATTGCGATGTCGGCGAAACTTTTTTGTTGTGGTTACGAGCGAAGGGCGCGGAAGCTGCGGAATATTGGATGAAATGACATGACATGACATCTTGACGCCGAAGTAGGGCGCACACAGTCATCTTCTGATTGTTTGTGTTTGTTTACCTACATTTAGTGAAGGCCATTCTGTCGCAAACATCAGAATTGTTGCTGTCTACTGCATAACCCTCCTTTGATTGTCGTTTCTTCTTCCTACTCTTGTTCTCCATTCATTGACCTCTCTTGCCATTTACACGTATCTGCAAGGAAGCATCAGCAATTGAAAACTTCTATTCTGCACCATGGCATCATCATTCCCTCCCGAGCCAGTCTCTACTATAGATTGGTCTAATGTCGGCTTCAAAATACGCGAGGGTAAGCGCCACAGCCTATCCCTCGTCCTGTCTCCCTCTGGAGCCGTCATAAGCCTTGGTTTGCTGACCTAGCCTCCCACTTGTTGCGCACAGTCAACGGCCATATCGAATCCCACTACTCCGTCCAGACCGGCGAATGGTCACCGCTGAAATGGGTTGAGGACCCTTATATCAGAATTCACGGTATGGCGCCGGCACTCAACTACGGAGTACAGGCCTACGAGGGCCTCAAGGCCTTCCGCGGCCCTGGCGATAAGACCATCCAGATATTCCGCCCCGACCGCAACGCCACGCGCCTGCAACACTCGGCGTCATTCATTTGCATCCCTCCCGTCCCGGTCCAGCTTTTTATGGACGCCGTGGCTGCAGCCGTTGCACGCAACGCCGAGTACGTTCCACCACACGAGACGGGTGCCGCCATGTACATCCGTCCACAAATCTACGGTTCTTCGGCCCAATTGGGGCTCAACCCGTGCGAAGAATACACATTTGCCGTCTACGTACTGCCCACGGGCGTCTACCACGGCACGGCCCCCACAAAGGCTTTCATCCTGGACGAGTTTGACCGCGCTGCGCCCAACGGGACCGGAAGCGCAAAGGTCGGCGGTAACTACGCGCCAGTTCTCAAGTGGGGAGAAAAGGCCAGGGCCGAGGGCTACGGGATAAACTTGCACCTTGATTCGGCAACCCACTCTGAAATCGACGAGTTCTCGACGAGTGGTTTTATTGGTGCGATTGACGATGGTCAGGGTAACATCACCATTGTGGTTCCAGATTCCAAAAATGTGATCGACAGTGTGACGAGTCAAAGCATCCAGGACATTGGTGCAAGCTTTGGCTGGAAGGTTGAGAAGCGATCCGTGAGTATACGTAGACAAGTGCTATTACTACTCATATATGATTATCTAACATCCCAACTTTTACCATCTAAAGATCAAATACTCGGAGTTGCCCACATTCAGCGAGGTGATGGCAGCAGGGACAGCAGCGTCGCTCGTGCCTATTCGTTCTATTACTAGAAAGATCAGCTCCTCCGACCCCAAATCCCTGGCCGCGACCGTCAAACAACATCCGCGTCTTGATGTAACGGTAGATCAGGAAACAACCATTTATGTCCCCTCATCTCAACCGGATGCCGGGCCGATCTGCACCAAGCTGCTTTCACAATTGAAGGGCATCCAGCTTGGTAAAGTCAAGGACGAATTTGGTTGGAACCACATAGTTACCGAGGCAGATGCGAAAAAGGCAACATGAGTTATTGAAGCGAGCTTACCTGGTACTTGATGCATCATACACAAAGCTATGAGGTATGGGATGAACGAGGGGTGGTCAAGGGCATTCTCCGAGCATATATGCTTATCGGCAAGCCCTAGTTGCCGTCAAGTTGTCAACAGTCCAAAATAGCGTTCCATTGGATAGACAAATCAGCCGCCCATTGGCAAAAGGCGGGCAGAACCGCGACGGTGGTGTGCCCCAAATCCTAATCACCTGTAAGAAATGAAATTGGTTAGGCTCGCTGGCCCATCTTTTGATGCGGTGACATGACTTGTGCCTTCATTTCACGTTACTGTGCAATGATCTGATGGGCTTCGTCACGCAGCATTTTGTGCAATTTATGCCTCATACAAATCGGAGTCAGTGACAGTTCCTTCGGTTTGAAGGACACCCAGCAATGGTTGTTCTGGGAAAAAGTGGGTGATCAAGTCCTTGCTTGGATGCCAAAGCTAACCAGCCGTGCACACAGGCGTCCATATTTAGACACTTTTTGCATGTGATGCAATTGTAGGTAAATTTGTTCAATCTGGACGCAGGCCACTCTGTCTCCGTTTGGGCGTTTTTTTTAGGGGGACGCCGGCTACTCCAACAGGTTAGTCCGCCTAAGGTACCTAACTAGTCAAGCTTTTTGGTGGCTGTGGGGACAGAATCGACTAGATAGAACGGGGGGCCGCTAAATCCAAGGGCGATCAATTTTCTTGTCACCGCGTCTTCCTTACTGTTTTCGCACAATGCCGCCTCTTGACTAAACTCGGAATGTTAGACAACCGGTGCCTCATCCACTAATAGTCAGGCCTAAGAAAAGATTACTTTGTGTTCAGTCTGCCTCAGGAGTAATAACCCCATCCCCAGTCACTGTCGATCCATAGAACCACTTGAATTTGGAGAAGTTTCTTTTTTTTCTTTTCTCCGCAGCCAAGGAAAGCTTGAATTTCACAAGCTTCTCCAAATTCCTCGCCTCTTTTCGTCCCATCATCCATCAAAAGCTGACGACTCGTAGCCACCATGTAAAAAAATAAAAAAAAAATAAAAAAAAAATAAAAACCACTACCGGCCTTGGTCTGAGTTGCACCATGACCAACGGTCAAACAGATTTACGCCATGCAGAAATGTTGCATTGCCTTTCACTGCCCCCCGCCTGGATTTGGCTTCTGACCCCGCTAATGCTACCTCTTTCGCGCGGCAAAGCTTGCCTCGGAGGATGAGCAACTTGCGCTGTTTGGATTTCTCCTTTTTTTGCTTAGTTTATTGGCGGGTATCCCGGTGGTTTCTGAACCTTCCCACCCGCACGTGCTTTTGCCCCTGGGCAGGAAAGATGTTTGACTTACTTATCTTTCCCCAAGCCCTTGACACATACATCGGGGTGGCGCAAGTAAAAAGAATTAACATACGGATACATGGTACAAGCGTAACTGACCAATCTGGACTGAGACCCCAATCTAAAGCCTATCAAGGACGGTGCCTGTTCGATCTCCCTCGGATGCTAAGTTGCTAATGATACAGACGGGAGGCGCTAAGCCTTGGATCCTCCGGGCTTCCCATGCTAGCAGAGCGTCGCAGCGTCTCTTGATTTTTATTGTTTCTCGAGAGGGCCTGATCCTAGTGGACTCCCATCTGAAAACGGTGTTAGTATACTTTCCCTTTGCGCGAATTGTCATCAATCGCCGCAAAGGTCGATGTAACCAAAAAAAAGTCCCTCCTCATAAATGGACCTGTCTAGCCCCCGTCCGCCATCAGGACCTGAGTCCCCCCCAATCTGATTTAGTCCTCGTCAAGTCACCCTCAAGTCGTTCACAATGACAGTTCGGATATCCTTATGACATTTGCTTTTCCCGCTTCGGGCCTTTTCTTCTTTTGAACAAGATTGTTACACCCTATACATCGTTGAGTAGTCCGGGGACTGCGCCAGATAGGATCTGACATAAAACTTATTCACCATTTATTTGTCTGTCCAGCCAAGACAAAATCTCCCCAACAAAGGGCACTTATATACTTTCCTCCCATGGCAGACCCCGAACTGTCAAGCCCTAGCGATGCGGCCAAGATAAAGATCGCAGATGACGTCCACCCGGCGCACACAGACAGCACCGGCGTGCCCATCACCAGGGTCGACACGGGCTTCGTCGGCGGCGTGTACAGTGCCCGCAGCATTCAGCGGCGCATGAGCCTGCCTCGCCACATCACATTTGATTCGAGGCCTGGAACCGAGGCCGTCACGCCCGGTGTCGACAATGAGGACGGAGAAGGCTGGCTCGATGATGGAGCAAAGAAGAAGCAGGTTTTTAGCGGCAGGACATTGATTTGGTATGACTTTATTTTGACTCTCCTCGGTTGCGATTCTGTGCGGCTCTGTGGAAAGTTGCTAACACGAAGTCTTTCCACCGTAAAGGCTCGCTTACCAGTCCATCGGTGTCATTTATGGTGACATTGGTACCAGGTACGTATCTCCTCATACTTTGAAGGCGCATCCGTCTTTGTTTCTCTTTCTAACGTATAGCTTCACAGCCCACTGTACATGTTTTCGTCAACGTTCACAACTGCACCGGATCCCAACAGTGTTGTCCAGGTGTTGTCAGTTGTCATATGGGCCATCACTCTTATCGTGACCGTCAAATACGTTATCATCATCCTTCTTGCCGACAATGAGGGCGAAGGTGGAACTTTCAGTACCTACTCGCTGCTTACTCGCTATGTTAGTCTCCCCAAGTACCCTACCTACGATATGTTCTTTGAACTCCCTGCTAACATACAGAACAGGCCAACATTACAGATCGTGACCCGCGTGAACAACACCTCGTACGCGTTGAGCGCCACAAGACCATGGATCTTGACCCTGGAACCAATCGCATCCGCCGTACACTAGAGAAGAGCATGTTTGTCCGCGGCCTGCTCAAGGCTATCGCTGTCATGTCGGTATCCATGGTGATGGCCGATGGCGTGCTCACACCGGCGCAGTCTGTTCTGGGCGCCGTGCAGGGATTGACTGTCGTGAACCCGGATATCTCAAACCCGGTCGTGGTCGGCACCACTTGCGCCATCATTGTGCTTCTCTTCGCGATTCAGCCACTCGGCACAGCCAGGCTTGCCTCGGGATTCGCACCCATCGTCATTCTCTGGCTGGCCTTCAACCTGGGCTTTGGAATCTACAATCTCATCCATTACGACTGGACCGTGCTACGAGCTTTCAGCCCCTACTTTGCCATCAAGTTCTTCATGGACTACAAGACCGATGGCTGGAAGATGTTGGGCGGCGTCCTGCTCGCCTTCACCGGTGTCGAGGCCCTCTTTGCTGATCTGGGTGCCTTTAGTCTCGGCGCTATCCGTCTCAGCTGGCTTACATACACATACCCATGCCTGCTGATCGGCTACGCCGGCCAGGCGGCCTTTATCAGCGTGAATCCGGATGCGTTCTCAAACCCCTTCTACAACACGGTCCCACCGGGAATGCTGTACCCCAGTCTCATCCTCGCGGTGCTTGCAGCCATCGTCGCCAGTCAGGCCATCATCACAGCGACGTTTCAGCTCGTCAGCCAACTCATGAAGCTCTCGTACTGCCCGCAGGTCAAGATTGTGCACACGTCGAGCACCTTCCATGGTCAGGTGTACGTACCCTTCCTCAACTGGCTGCTCATGGCCGGGACCGTGCTGGTGACGGCCGTCTACCGCGACACGACGAGGCTGGGCAACGCCTATGGCGTCTGCGTCATGTTTGTCACCTTCTTCGACACGTGCATGGTGACCCTGGTGGCACTCATCGTCTGGCGCATCAACCCTTTCATCGTCTTCCTGCCCTGGCTCGTTTTTGCAACGCTCGACGGCCTGTTTTTGAGCTCGGCCCTCATCAAGGTCCCCGAGGGCGCCTGGCTCACGTTGCTGGTCAGCGGCTTGCTCGCTGCGCTCTTTTTGCTGTGGAGGTTCGGCAAGGAGAACCAGTGGCGCGCCGAGGCCGAAGACCGCTTCAGGCCCGGCACGCTGGTGACGGTCGAGCCCAGCCGCAAGGTCGACGCGGACAACAAGACGGCCATAGACGTCAGCTCCATCAACTCGCAGGACCAGCCATTGCTGTCGGAGGCGGCGGCAGCAGCAGCGACCATGGGACCGGCAACGCTCCGACTGACGGACAAGTGGGGCGGCGAACAGCTCTCGCGCATCAAGGGGATGGGCATCTTCTTCGACAAGACGGGCGTCATGACGCCGACCGTCTTCACGCAGTTTGTGACCAAGCTCGTCGCGGTCCCGGACGTCATGGTCTTCTTCCACCTGCACCCGGTCGAGACCCCGACCGTCCCGGACCACCAGCGCTACGTCGTCTCGCGCTTCCGCGGCATCCCCGGCTGCTACCGCGTCGTCGTCCGCCACGGCTTCATGGACGAGGTCATCAGCCCCGACCTGGCCGGGCTCGTGTACGAGCAGCTGCGGGAGTTCGTGGCCAGGGGCGGCGTGGAGCGCGGCGCCGGCGACAGCGCCGAGTGGGCGGTCGCGACCGGCGCGGCGGTCGAGGCCGTAGCCGCCACGGTGGACGCGCCGGGAGATAACGGCTCGGTGGACGACGAAAAGGCCATGAGGAAGCGCAGGAGCCTGCCGCCGCTGGATACCGAGGCGGCGGCGGCCGCCAACGTTGCATCGGTCCCGGCGGCCATGGTGAATGGCGCGGACAGGAACGCGCGCATCGTGGCGGAGCTGGAGAGGGTGGACGCCGCGTACGCGCACAAGGTCATGTACGTGGTCGGCAAGGGTCAGATGAGGGTCCGGGCCGAGACGGGCTGGTTCAGGAACATGGTGCTGAGCACATTCTTGTGGATCCGGGAGAACACGCGGGCCAAGATTGCGAACCTGAGGCTGTCGATGGATAGGGTTGTTGAGGTTGGGTTCGTCAAGGATATCTGATAGGGATTGGTTGGTTTTCTTTTTTCGGCGAATAGAATGCTTGTTTTTTTTTTTTTACTACCTTATCTAATTGGAGTTGGGAGATTCAAGGGGCATCGGCTGGCTAGGGTCAATGGAGTTTAGGGGTAGGAGGGGCTATTACGATGATGGATTGCATATATGGGTATAATTTATGACGGCCAAGTTGCTTTTTGACATTTGACAGTTTGAGTGTGAAGAAAATAACATTAATTCTCCAAGTTTGCTGCAATGCAACTACCGTATTCCTTGCTTAGGGGGCGTGCATGCAAAGAAAATAGGGTACGATTAAGCTCGGTTGGGTAGGTGGATACTTGAGTCTGTTCATGAACCATAAGCCGCAGAGATACTTCCTAATCTTTTTCAACAAGGAGTTTGATGCCTGTCTTTTAAGACGGGAAAAACGGGGAAAGCGGACAAAGAGCACCGGAAGAGTGCCGGCTGCTGAGATAACATACCTACCTACCTAGGTAAGGCATGGTAACATTTTTCCACTACAGAGTATATCAAGCAGCGCCCAACTGGCTGGTGGTTTAAGGCAGTGTTGCATAACTCCGCAATCCTGCTGCGCCTCCAGATCTGGAATACATGCTGGTCGCTTCAGCCAGCCGATGCTGCAGCTGGCGTACAAAGACTAATTACGTGGTAGGTAGTCTACCTCGGCAACCACGCAGGCATGATTGAAATGGCAACTCGCTTGTAAAAAGAAACAAAAATAAATAAAGATCATGCTCTAAACTCTAGATTCGGAATGGTGTCGCTGAAACCTGCGATCGAGACGAAAGCAAGATCCGCGATAGGGATTATGTGCATCAATACCTTGGGGGATTTTCCTGATCACGCGATTTTGACAAACATATCTAAGCGAGCCATGCGAACCTGGAATTGACCCATGCTCACACACAGTTTTATGGCCATGGTCACTGCAAAATTGTTTCCACCCCCGGGGACTTTACCATGGTGGGATTGCGAGTGGGGCCTATCCCATGAAGGTGAGAGAAGCTTGGCGTGCCAGGTTGTTGGGGCAAGCTTGAGATGAAATATTCCTGAGCTGGTTACCTAGATAGGTAAGCTCGAGTGTAGATTATCTAAAATGAAAAGAAAAAGAAAAAATAGGGGTTAGTAGCTCTTTTGATTATCTGACTGTCTGTTTGTCTTTCTCTATCTCTTTCTCTCTCTCACTCCCCCCACTCTCTCTCACTCTCTCTCACACACACACACACACACACAAACAATATGCAAGCATTAAAAACCAAAAGCGGATTTTGACAGGGCGGGGTCGGGTGCGACCTTCCGTCTTTAGTTATCTTGGCTTCTCTTTTTTAGGGACTAAAGCATCCGCCGATAACGTGCGCCAAGCGTGATGAAGAGTCCGTCGCCGCGCTGTGGGTCTATGTGTTGGCTAGCGAGTTGAAAGTTGGTGGTAGGGTTAATCCCCAAACCCTAGCTGTGTCCAGCTGCTGACGTACCGTACTTACCTTACCTAGGTAGGTATTTGATGTCGGCAAGTCTCGTCGGCATGCTGCGCCCCCTGGTGATTCTCTGAAGAGATTAAAATTTTGTCAAAGTATTAGCAACTTGAAACCAGTTATGATGACTTCACAAGTTTGACTCTTGTTGCAAGGAAAGAGAGCCAATGAGGACATGTTTTTGATCATTCATTTCATTCCATTGCTGTAATCATAACATGCAAACTATGACCTGGGTCAAGTGAGCCGGTAATAACGTTGTCCTTTCAGATCCTGCCAAGCGCAACGCAGTCTCAAAGGCCCTGGTTATCTCCCACGCATTCATCCCCATCCTCTCTAGTGGTTGTGCGGCAGTAAGCCACGCGCTTCGGATTGCTGAATCACTGGCGTCGGTTGCTTTTCCCGCACCCGGAGATTCTTCTCCATGCTTGCGCTTGCCCGCTCCCGCGACTGCTCCACCCAGTCCTCTCTCTAGTAAAACGTCAATCAGGTTGACATAGACTTTCCTGCAGCCAGGTCCGTCGAGCCGGTGAAACTTGAGGTTGAAAGAAAATGCCGTTTTTAGCTTTTCGTCAAAGGCCTCGACGCAGCTCGTGGTGACAACCACCACGCCGTCGAAATTTTGAAACAGCCGGAGCAGATAAAACACGAGACCGAGACGTGCCTGCTGCCCCTGCTCCGATGAAGAGTCGTCTTGTTGTTGTACGAGACGATCAGCGTCCTCGAGCAGCACCATGCCGTTCCACCTCTTTGCGAGCGCAAACGTGGGATCGAGCCTCGTCTGGACGGTCTCGAGGTCGATCGTCAAGTCTCTGCACGCGATACGAAACAGCGGCTTCATGGCCAAGTCGGCCATCATTTCCGCTGCAAAGGTTTTTCCCGTCCCTGGAGGGCCGTGGAATAAGCTGACCAGCGGCCTGGGACTGGCATGGAGGTCGCGGTCAGGGGTCATCAACTGTCCCAAAACCTCCCATTTTTGCCAGCTGAGGGCACTTTTGCTGATTGGTGACTCTATGAAGACCACCTCTTGGATGCTTTCTGGTGGAACTTGCTCTTGATTCCAATGCAATAAAAAATTGATTAGTCTTCGGACATTGAGAGAGATGAGTTGGTCAAAAGGTAGAAGGGGATTGACAAGGAGAGGATTGGAATCTGCTCCCTTACTCACCCCAAACTTCCCTGCAAAGGTCGTAGACTGGTACTTTGCTGGGAAACACTAATAAGCGATCATCGGTCGGTTGCAAGGACCTCGGCCTCGACACTCCCGGGGCTGGCTCCCCGGATGGCGGGTTCAGGCGGCTGTACTCATCGATATCGATCAAGCATCTCCCTCGGTGCTGCACGAATGCATCGCATTCAATGGTGTAAGCAGCTGAGTGATCATGGCAATGTGGGAGCAACAACAGATGTGAACCAAACTTGAAGGAAACACACGCACCAAGTTAAAGTCATAATGGGAATCGATCCGGTACTCGTAATAGCCTCCACTTCGAATCCTCCACATATTTGCTCCTCGTAGTCGCAGCTTGGCGTAGATCTCCTTGCTGATAAACGAAAGTGGTTGAATTGCCATCCTGTTCACGTCAAATCCTGATCCCTGATCTGATGCATCGAGAGAAACTCGCAGACGAACGTGGATAGGATCAAACCCTCCCGGCCGAAAGGCGTACGACCAGGCCGTGAGCTCCCATTCGTCTTTGCTGGCGATGCACTCTGGATTACTCCTCGTCCGCCACCGCGGCCGTGATGTGGCAATGTAACCCTGGAACCCTTCGGCGGCCATGTCGACAACGGCCTGCCCAGGACGAAAGAGGAATTGCATGGTCGACCTAGATACAGCTCCTAGGGCAATTCTGGTCGCAATTTCCTTGTGTATTGCACCGTAGTGGCTGGCGAGCCACGAAAAAAGTGGACGCAGCAGCTCTGCTTGCCATGGGGGTATAGATTGGGGCAGAGGTTGGTTGCCGTACTGATACCAGAACAGAAACGGCGATTCCAACGGCGCTGTAAAGTCCCAGTCGGGAAAATCGGTCGTAAATGTCGGTTGTCCCTGGAGGAACTTTTTGAGAGCGGCAGCGACTTCGTCGGACTGTACCTTGATGGTTTCTCTGATAGGGATAGGCGGAGTGGCAGCTGGCCCTTGGGGTCTTATGTTCGGAATAGGGATATTAACGGGCTGTTTTGGCTGGCAGTGATGTAGGTAGTACTTCCGGACCACACAAGTGGCCTCGCATAGCAGTCGTTGTGAATGTTTGCTGTCTTCATCGAGTACCGTCTGTGGGCTGAAATCTAATTGTCGGTGATACTGCGAAGTCCAGGTCCACGACGGCCGCTCCAAGAAGACCTCATCTTTGCCCTCGATCATGTGCAGCTCCAACCACCCGGTTTCTGCAATACCCTTGGACGAATTTGTCTGCAAAACATGATTTGACTGGAGCGCGGCATTATGGGCGATGTTCAAGGACTCGATAAGTGCTTGTGCGCTCGAAGGTGGCTCCCCCATGTGATATTCGTGTGCTTGCTGCTGTACGGCCATCAGCAGTCGTGTATTGTTCTGCTGCTCTAGCAGCATCAGCTGCATCTCGTAGTCTTGGAGCGCAAGTTCTGCCATGGAAACGGGCGAAGGCATTTCTAACGGGCACTTTCGAGACAAATTTGGGCCGCGCATGGTTTTTCTTGTTTTTTTTTTCGGCTGTCAAGATCGAATGCAATAAAATCAACCAGAGGGGACAGCAAAATTGGGGAAAATGGGGAGCTGATATTATATATTATTACGTTTTCATTAATTCTTTAATTTATTTTCTTTCGTTGTTCGTCCCCCTCTGCGGAGCAAATTATTGAACCATGTCAGCTCAACCGTCCATTATTTATTCCTAGATTCATAGTTCCTCGGCATGTTCACACTACCTTCGCGACACCTTTCTTTATTTTTTTAATGAAATTTTTTTTTTTTTTTGTTGTGCAACATGGAGCCCGGATACTTTCCCCGTAGACCAAGAAAGACCATGAATCGTATTCATCCTTCCCGTCACCCGCATTCCTCCCTATTCTGTTATCACGACACACTTGGGGCAAGGGTCGGTGCTGTATCTGGTGTAGCGTGAACCAATTAGCGGCGGGGTTGTACAGCGTGGCACGGAGCCTCCCTTGCGTTGCCGCTATAGTTATGTTTTCCAGGGGGTGTTAGGGGAGGGTGAGGAGGGGGTGTCAAACTGTTGACAGAATTAAATACACACCAAAACATTTGCCACAGTTGAACCATAACATGCCAATTGAAAAATATTGGAGTGATCAAAATTTAAAGGTGTTGAGATTCTAGTATACCTCCGTTTTATATAAAAAAAAAAAATTAAAAAAAAAAAAAAAATTGCTGTTTTCTTTCGTACAGCAATTTCAATGGAATTTTGCTAAAGCTAGTAAGTGCAGCGTATTGCTGCAGGTGTTTATATGGGTTATCAGCAAATCTGGGGTGGATTTAATTTTATCAACCCCTTGGGTGTGTATGTACACAGTTTGCTTTGATAACTCTCTGTGGGAAATGAGGTTGATATGTCACTCTTTTTGGCAGACACACAGAAAACATTGAGAACGGGATGGAGGAACAAAAAAAAAAAAAAAAAAAGAACAGGCATGCAGGTCGTAAGCGAAGCGTTGTGACAGGCTCAGCCACCGCCCCAACCCACGTTGGGATGACAGCCCGCTCCAGACCAGGATGGTTTTAGGTGGAGGTGGCCACCGTCTGACAGTTCGCGTAGGGACCGACCGGAAGCACCCGGAAACTGGGGCTAGCGTGTGGATCAGCCAACGACCCCAGAATTTTATTTGGACTGCGCAAGAACCCACCCACCTCCACCTTCACCTTCATTATCAAACACAAAGCACAATGGCACCCAACACAAGCGCCATTCATATTCTCGATTTTCCTACAGAGGTTTTATCTAGTATTTCTGGCTTTGTCAAGTTCGATGGCTTTTTCGAGCTGGATGGCTTGAACTATTTCGAAAACCTGACGCAAAACACGGCCAGCATCAAAAGCCTCCGGTTAGTTTGCATCAAGTTTTCCACCATAGCCACACCTCTGCTTCTCCCTGTTGCTTCTTGTTCCGTGCTTGATTCCAAATCTCTTGACGTTTTGGACGAGATTTCCCATCATGCCACTTTCTCCAGCCTTGTCAAAGTGGTACACGCCCGCATTGGGTTTTTCGATGCAGTGATCACAAAGGACCCAACCAACCTGGCAACGTATCTTTCTTGGGCCTGGCGAAAATACTCCGAATCCAACAACAATGCACCATCGGCTCTCGTCGACGCTGTCGTCGACGACTGGGAGCGCCTATCAAAGGATCCATCCAGCGAAGTTGGCGCCGAGAGCCTGCGAATCCTCCACTCGATACACGCCGAATACAAACGGCGATACCTGGCACAGTGGGATATCCATCGATCGGGCACCGCCTTGCGACGACTCGCGCGGGCCATTGCCAGAATGCCCGCCGCAACCCGCCTGGTCATCGACGACGACCGATACCGCGTGCCCTCGCACCTGGGTCCGCTCATGGTCGCGACCGTGGGGGCCGGGGTTGTCGACGACTCCAGCCTCGCGGCTTTGGCTGCGCCCATGAGCTGGTGCAACTGCTGGCAGTTCAAGGACATCCACGCCCCCGTAACGGCGTTGGAATCCTGCCACCCGCCCATCGACCTCGTCATCAACCTCCCCGTCGCCGTCCACCAGGCCGGGGTCGCACTGACATGTCTTCGGATACTCAACCTTCAGATCCCCGAGGCCCTGCCAGCTTGGGACTCGGGCTCTGTTTACCTGCGGCCGCTGAAGCTCTCGGGACGCGAGGAGCTGAGGGAGGCATGCCAGACCCTGCAAGTCCTGGAGGTCACTCTGGGGGACTACTCAATCAGGGGCTGTTGCTCCGGAGGTGTCAGGACATCTGTGCAACACACGAGAAACCTTGGCTGGGGGCACCAGCCCGAGAGCGAGGTGCAATCGACCCTTCTCGCCCATGTTGTGAAGCTGATGCTTTCCAAAAGTCTGAGACACCTTCATCTTGATTCGACATCGCTCGACTTCAGGTTGCTGAACAATGAAAATTGGCAGGACGACGACTTTTGCGAACACATGTTTGGCGATCATCCCCTGCCCAACCTGGAAGTTCTTCATTTGAGCAACAACGCACTTGGTGATGGGGAGGAGCTGATCCAGCTGATACTCAAATCTGAAGCTATATACCAATTTCGCTTGAGAGATGTTCGTATAGGAGTCTTGGGGCATCCATGGGAAGTTTTTGAATCAGGGGGTTGGGCAAAGATCCTGGAAGTCCTTCGAGAGCAAACACCCCGTATGCGTGAAAACGAACTCAGGCTTCGGGGTTGGGTCCTGGATGAGACGCCAGTCAGGATCAGAAGCGTAAACTGGTCAGAAATTAGCGGATCGCCGAGAGAGCTGTATTTCGTTGCACAGTCACTTTTCACCGAAGAGATTGACGGGTTCACTGCGGTGGAACATTACATCCGGGGAGCGACAGACAAAAACCCACTGGTGGAACTAGACAAACTTTATCCATATGATGAATGGGACAATTATTTAGCAGCAGAATTATAGAACACAAATTTGCGACTTAAAGTTCTTAACAGTGCCGATACATCGCGTTACTACAATAAATTTTGACTGCCATATTTCACCAGGCCTGGTTTGCTCAGGACTCTTTACCCATTATACTTTTGTTGACTTCAAGTTATTTTTGTCCTCCAAGCAAGAGCCTGGATGCCAAGATTATACTGTCGCGGCTACTGACTATAGGATACGCATTGGCTTGGGTACAACAGCAACCGGCTGCATTGGAGACACTTGTGTTAGCACACGTCCAACAGTAACTTCTCGTTGCTGTTCTGGCCCCCCATCGGCCATTTTCGGAGCCACCGTTGTTGCTATTTTGGACCCGCTATCCCTTGGCTTACTGGGTATGCATGCATGTGCAATGGTTGTTGGTCGTGCGAATATTGAAAGCCCAGGGGGCTGAGTGGAAGCAGCCTCTGTCCCCACACCCAAAAAAAACTGACTCAACATCTGATTCATGCTCATATCTCCAAGCCAGGACGAAAATTTCCGATCGTTTGTTGGTATGGCTATAGGTTATGCTGTGGCGTGGCAGCATCGCGCATCGCCTGCTATAGTGTATCGTGGGGTGGTTTTGGGGGAGGGTTAAACTGCTTACGCTGGAAGTGTATATTTAAGCCGCAGGGCGGAGCTAGCCGAGCGGCAAGTAGTAAGGCCTCGAATAACATTTACATTCTTGTTCTATGAAGAAAAGTCGATTGAGGGCTTTTTCCTATATCACTCTGTTATTTTCATTGTTTTATTTTTGACGGGCCAACCCTTAAGCTGACTAGCTCCGACATACACTCCTGTCTGGGTTTGAACTGCGGACGTAATTCTGCAACATCACTACCTTCATTGAAGTAGTAAGCAGACATTAGCATGTAAATTTGCAGGAGCATATACGGGGTTCTGTGATGGAGTCTTTTGTATTTCGAATATGTTATAAAGATTTTGATGCTGCTTTTGCTTCATCTAGATTTACTCAACACCATGCATCAATAACAACATTGCCTTACCAAATCATCATATAATTTTGTTTCAAACAGAGTTTACACACAGAATCACACATCTTCACTTCTCTCATCGATTATAACTCCATTAAGCACATATACATACACACTTGCAACACCTAGCCGCATAGCTACAGGCTTCTTTCATCCACATCAACTGTCAGTCATGCATTTGCTTCAGAACTTCCTTCTGCTTTGCACCACTGTTAGCCTCATAGAGGGCGCCTCCTTTGGTATTTAGACAAACCACAGCACCCCCAGCTCTGACCATCAATGGGGTTGATAAGGATGATGCCAAAAACTGGATGCACTTTGCCGGTGCTATTCAACTGGAAACTCCTCCAACCTTGGCAAAAGGAGAGCTCATATTTGCTGCCAGTCAGGCATCTACTGAGATGCATAACAAAGCCAGAAGCAAAAGACAGGCCAAACAAGATTACCCGTCAACAATGGCAGCGATGCTGGTTGAGAGGGACAATGCGCCAGGCGAGGTTTACTTCAGCAGCTCCGTTAGAGGATCAGGCGTGAAACAGTTATACTCCGGCAAAATTGACGACCGAGCTACAGTCGACTCCCCCGAAAGGAGGATGGAGGAGAAATTCGGTGAGAAGAAACACCTCTACGGCGGCAGTTGTGGCGAGTATGGCGCCTTGCGAGAGTACGACCGTCTCAACCGCGATCCTGATTCTTCGACTTTTAAATGGCCCGACGAGAGTAAAACTACTTTTGTTGCGTGGTTCAAGGGGAAAGTTGTGCCTCCATGTGGAGGCGAAAAATGTTCGGAGGAGCAGTTCGGGTGTGCTGAATTTCTTCAAGCGACCGGATTCAGGAATGTAATCCTCGACGGGGAGCCAGATGGCAGCACATGGAGCCAGTGGAAATTCTCTCAGCTCCAGCCCATCAAAGACCGTGCTCCTCCTATCAAGGATGCATCTGCTCAGAATGCACCCGCTACGGACACCTCATGCTCGACAACTTCAAACTCTCCTTCATCAGGCAATTCAAAGCGGTCTATCAAAGCCAAGTCCTGCACTCGACCATCTAAAGCACCCAAGGCAGTTACAAAAGGCGGCAAAACTGTGAACGGCAAGCAAAACAATGTGCAGAAGAACAGCCGCCCAAAAAAAATAGCGCGCAAAAGAAGACTGACGCAAACAAGAGTGCAAAGAAGACGACTGTCACAAACAAGACTGTGCAAAAGAAGACTGACACAAGAAAGGATACGCAGAAAAAGAACGGTCCAAGTAAGAGCGTGCAGAAGAAGAATGATCGAGACGCTGCCGTGAATGGCGGCAAAGGGAACGCTGCAAAGGGTTCAAACTCTAAGATAACTCCCGGTAAGGCCACAAAAGGGCAAAAGAATCTTGGGTTTGCTCAGCGACGCGCTATGAAGATGTTAAAGTAAGCAAAATATGTTGTTCATGACATTCATGGAGGAAGCAAAGGGATCCGGGGTTATGTGGCATTTTCTACTGTTTCGGTTTTCGATATTTTTTTATAGACAAGATTCTTTTTACTTTTACTTCCGCAGACACGCTCCCTTTGTGTGTTGCAGGCTTTACAACTCGTGACGGAACCATATAATATCATCCACATCCACGTGAACATAGATGCTACATCCAAGGCAGTGATAGACCCTAACAACTGCTGTTTAAAAGCACAAAAGCAACACAGAAACCCCCTCCTCAGCCGGTCCACTCGGCCTCAATCACCGCAAAGAACTCGCCAGGCTTGGGCTCGCAGTCCTTGACCTTGAACCTCTGATCCGCCGCCTCAAACACGCCCTTCCACGCCCCGAGCGGCCTCTCCTTTGCGTTGAAGAGCGCCATGAGCCTCAGGTCCGTCGCCGTGCCCATCTGCGTCAGGCTCCTCGGCACCGCCGGGTCAGGGAGCGAAGCTGCAGCCTCGTCCTCGTTGGCGCCGCCCACGTACTCCACCAGGATCACCTTGGCTCCGGGCTTGAGGGCCGGGATCAGGGCACGCAGGATCCGCGCGCACTCGTGGTCCGGCCAGTCGTGCAGGATCATCTTGAGGATGTACACGTCGGCGCCGGACACGGGCTGCGGGTTGAAAAAGTCGTGAGGGGTGAAGGTGACGCGCGAGGAGAGGTCGGCCGGTACCGAGGATGCGAACACGGGTGCAACCTTGGGTAAGTCCTGCACGTGGATGCGCAGCGAGGGGAATTTGCGGGCGAGTACCACGGCGTCGTGGCCTGCTGAGCCGCCGACCTGTGTTTTGGTTTCGTAGTTTATCAGTCTTGTTCCAAGTCAAACGATGTAGGGTATAAAAGGAAAAGGAGCAAAAGTGCACGACTCGACTTACATCAACAACAGTAGCATCCCCGAGCTTCTCCCAATCGTATGCGTGCGAGAGCACGTCATCAAAGTGAAAGATCTCCTTGAGGTACCGCATAAACTCGACAAAGTTCCTCTGCCGCCAGCCCTTTTCATCCCCTTCGCCGTCGTTCTCGAGCATATCCCACGAGTTGACATATCGCCTCGCCTGACCATCCCCACCCTTTCCGGCATGCAGGTGCGCAAAAGCCGTGTGCTCCATCTCGGGGCTGAGCTTCTCCTTTCCCCTGCTGTACCGGTCCAGCGACTCGTGCATTACCATCATGGGCGGGCCGGCCTCGTCCAGCACCGTCGACACGAGAGCCCTCAGGCCCGGCGCGCGCACGAGGGCCGCGGATCGTGCCGTGTGGCGCACGCGGCCCGGGCCCGTGGACGCGTCGCTGGTGAAGAGCCGGATGGTCAGGCCGTGCTGGACGACGCGGCGGGTCACGTCGAGTGGCAGGCGGACTTTTTGGGCGATTTCTTGGTACGAGGCGCTGCCGTCCAGCGGCACGGCGGACCAGAAGTTGAAGTAGTTGAGGACGTTGAGGCATGCGGCGTCGGGCATGGCCTTGTGTCAAGGGTGGGTGGGTAAGTAAGCCAGCTCTTAATTGATGGCTGTGATAATTGGGGGGGATGAATAGAGATGAAAAAAGGGGTTACTCACATTGTGGACGTAGTTGAATATGCTCTCACTTGGACCTTGAGCCAACAGCCACATGTCGTTAATCCTGTCGATTAGGTGCTGGCGAGTCATAAAGGACTCAGCAGTGAGTCCATCGTAACGTGTTGGGCTGTCAGCCTCAAAGGTCGGGACATCAAGTTTGTTGTCCTCGAGAAACTTTGTCAATTCAGCCGATAGCCTAGTGATCTCGGCAGCGATGCCATTGAGCGTTGTGGGTGGCTGTTTTGTAGGCGCCTCAGCGGGTGTGTCCCCAAGGGATCCCATCTTCTAGCTGTGTGAGGGAGGGGGTTTTGCAAGTGAAAAAAAGGTCACCAAATTGGGATGTGTACAGATTTTTTTAGCAGTCACGGGCGATTGTTTTTGGGATTAACGGAAGCAAAGGTGGGTAAGAAAAGCCAAGAGCAGCAGAACGTCCCTTTTTGTATTTATGAGCGTGGATATTCATTTTACAGAAACCTCAACCCTCCTCTACCAAAACCCTCACTTTTTTCATGCTTGGTCTCTTGGCTTAGTTACCGAAGCCCCGCGGGACAGACATCTCGGCTTTAGACTCTCCCCGGACACCTGATTACTCCTGGACACTGCGCGATTTTATTCTGAATTGGCACCTAGGTCCACGATGTGGATTTTATCTGATCGATCTGATAAGACAAGGTGACTGGCTGCCAAGGCATTAGAGTTCCAATCTCCACTCAAGTTGCCGACGAGCTTGCCGAGTTGCGACCCCTGCCTTTCTTGGCAAGCATGTGGGATGGTGCGAGTTTCTTGTCAAGCACGTCCATTCCATTGCTTTCTCGGGCGGCAAACCCCGAAGGCTGTTAATCTGGGTTGAGTCTTGGCCAGAATCCCGTCTAGGGTGGCGCTGTCAGCCAAGATGGGTAAGGGAAATGGCGGCTGGCTTGACGGAATAAAAGAAAAAGAAAAAATGTATGCTCAGCGTCAAAGTAGGACACAACATATGCGAGTGTTTTTGTTCTTGTTGGTCTGCATCCACTCAAATAGGGTTCTCTCGCCCACTGCATTGTTACAGCCCACCCACCCTCTTTCCCGAAATTGATAAATGTGTCAGGCCCCACGAGCGGAGCTTCGATAATTTGGAATTTTAAGTGGTAAAGATTTTCCGTGGCTGCTTGGCAGCTCTGAAAAAATTAGGTTATATTTGGGACGGATTTATTCATCTATGGTTCGAACCTTCTATAGGTGGACTAATCTATAAAAACCACCGACCACGGTGGGAATTCTTGTTTCACACGTCCCAGAGCAAGCAAACAAACACCTAATTCAAGTGGTGTACCTGAACCACGGCACATTATCGGCCTTCTCCCGTTCCATTTCCTTCTGCTCCTCGGTCAATTCGTGCGCCCCAAGCTCGGGGGAGATGGCCTCTCGCCGGGCGTTCTCCTTCTTACACCATGTCGACATGAAAAGAGTGAGGAAGAAGGCCATGCTGCAGACGGGCAAAGAATCAGCAATTAGCAAGCTGCATACCAACAAAAAAAAAAAACATGGTAGGGATCGAGAAAACTATACAACATACCTGATGAACCCGATCAGAATCGAGTGTCCTGTAATGTACCGAGGCCCATCCCGCGAGAGGTACACATATGAAGCGATGATACCACCGCAGTTGCCGCCCATGACCTGCATGGCGATACCGGTTCCTCGCTTCAGACTCCCGCCAATGTTTCCACTGTTCCAGGCGAGGCCGAGGGGGATCTGGGGGTAGATTCCTAAGAAGGGGACAATTGAAAACTTGTTAGGTCTGACATCCCAAGACGGTAGCTCCACAGACAAAGATTTACAGGGAACCCCTAAAAAAAAAAAAAAAAAGCAGAAAAACAAATCGTGACTTTGGACTTACCAACAGCAGCCAGCACCGTCCCGACGTACTGCGCCTTGGAGTTGTCAGTGCCGCACAGCAACCCAAAGCCCGCGATACCGACGAGCTGGAAACCCATTAGGAAGACGCCACGCCGCTGCCACTTGTCGGCGAAATAGCTCGCGGCGATGGTGAAGCAGCAGGCGACGATGTACGGCGGCACCGTCATGAGCTGCGCGTCATTGGCCGTGTACCCCATGCTCTTGACGATGGTGGGCAGGAACAGCGAGAACGAGTAGATGGGGCAGAAGCCGGCCATGCAGATGAGCATGTGGATGTAGATCTTCCAGTCGCCCAGCGCCTGCCACACGTACTTGACGTCGAATTCGTTCGAGAGGTGGCCCGAGTCGGCCTGTAGTCGCCGTTCAACCTCGGTCTTCTCCGCCGGCGTCAGGAACTTGGCCTTGGCCGGCGAGTCGTGGATGGCAAAGGGTGCGGCAAACGACACGAGCACGCTCAGCAAGCCCTCGAGGATGAAGATCCACGACCAGGCCGCCAGGCCACCGACGCCGCGCATCTCGGCGATTCCACGCGCCAGGATGCCGCCAAAGGCGCCGGCCATGGTGGCGGCGGAGAAGAAGAGCGCCATGCGGAAGCCGCACTCGCGGCGGCAGTACCACTGCGTGATGTAGTAGTTGACGCCCGGGTACAGGCCACCCTCAAACAGACCCAGGAAGACGCGCGTGGCGAGCATGCCCGAGTAGTTTTTGACGAAGCCCTGGCAGATCATGGAAACTGACCAAAAGAACATGATAAAGGTCAGCCAGCGCGAGGCCGGAAAGCGCTTCATCATCATGTTGCTGGGTATCTCGGCCGCGATGTAAAAGGGGAAGAGGATGGCGAGGCAGTCATTGTATTGAATGCCCTTCAGGCCGAGATCCTGTTCCATATTGTCAAGACGAGCATTGCCGATGTTTGTGCGATCAAGAAAGCAAAGCCTGATGTGGTGTCCATTGTTAGTGAGTTGGACTAAATGGCTTTCCATGGATCGATCGCTTTCCATCAACCAACTAGGGCAAAGACAGAGTGATGAGGTGGCATAGAGGACCAGCACTTACAAGTAGATGAGTGACATGAATGGGATAATATTCCAGTCCAGCTTGCGCAGAAGCGCTTTTGTGGCCTTTTGGTCATATCCTTGGGCCTCGTCTGCTTGAGTCGTCCCGATATCGATTGAATCACTGCCAGATATGTCACCTGGAAGGCTGGCAACGGCAGCCACCTTCTTCTCGTCCGACATTATTTATGCAGCTTATGCAGTTGGAATTAAAATAGGAGAGTTTCCAAACAGATGTATGTCTCGGTATAGGGCTGAGGAGTTGTTTCCGCGGAGATGTGCAATAATCCTGGGGTAACCTCCAGGGCTAATAGGGTCCCAAATTAATACTTGATGAGGGGAATGCTCTAAGAGGAGCCTTAATGGTACATCCCCAAGAGGAAGGCTACATCTTTTATATAACTTCGTGTATCCCAGACTGCAGAACAATCCCAATACCCTGGCTTATCGGCCGTTCTCTCTTCCAATTGTCTTGCTCTTGCCCTACACACAAAGCCGCCCACGTTCCGAACATGTTTGCCTCCCTGGCCAATAACGTCGTACCGCTTACCCCGGTGGCTCCTCGGGACTTATCCATTCAGGCGGCATTAATGTAACCATTTCAGGGTTTGGAGACCAGCTGTAGCATCAGGGCCCGGCTAGGTACAGGCACTTGTCTCACTTTCTCTTCCCAACCACCACAACTCACAATGCTCTTCCTCGCACGCTCGAGCTAAGTCAAAACAAAATTGATCTACCACAAACAGACTCATCAGCAAGCTACTACTGCACGTTGCATGAGGCAAGTAACGAAAAAGTAAGCTCGCTAAGCATGTCAGCGGCTTACCCTTATAGTCTTTGATTGTAACCTTCCCCTCATATAATATGCAGTGT
Organism: Pyricularia grisea; assembly: GCF_004355905.1. Taxonomy (NCBI): domain Eukaryota; kingdom Fungi; phylum Ascomycota; class Sordariomycetes; order Magnaporthales; family Pyriculariaceae; genus Pyricularia; species Pyricularia grisea. The sequence continues at coordinate 686,775 of NC_044973.1, read as the reverse complement.
GTGGACCTGCAGTGTAACTGTTGACAATTCGGGGAGGTTTGTGAGGGTTAATTGATCCCCGGTAAGCCCAAGCCCTACTACGGAGTATTTCAGGACCGTGGTTCTAGATTCTATCCACTTGCTTTTTTTTCTTTCTCCAAAGACCGAATCTTGCATGGTGACAACGAGATCTAGAATCTAGACTTTTCACAGGGTCATGATAAGAATTCAAGCTAGACGCGAGGAGGAAGGTGTTTTAAATGGCATATAAAGTGGTACGTGATCATTATGGTGTTGAACGAAAAAGGACAATACATGATAATATGTTCAAAAGGTTGGCAGGTACCTACCTACATGCCTTACTTACTTAGGCAAGTCTTTCATAGTCTGAGCGATTATTTTGTTCGAGCACCTTACTACTATAGGTACTGTACGTAGAGTAGCACTGCGAATTGCAACACTGAGCACTGATAGCAAATCTTGGCACTTGAAAGGAAACGGTTTCGAGTTCGCACTCTGATGTCCTTTTCTGTCAAGATTCGGGCAAGATTGGCATTTCCAACCGACCTTGCCAAGCAAATACTTGGCTGGCAAGGTAGTATCTGCTACCGCTAGGGCTTGAAATGTCGAGAAATAACCCCCTAACGTAGTATGGGATTTGTTATCCGAAAGCTTGATGCTCCATAGTGGAGATAAGCGAGTCGAAAAAAAAGCCGCCAGGAGCCGTCATGTTACCCTTTTTTTTTTTTCCTTTACCGCCAAAACGGTTTTGGCTCGGGCCCAAGTTCCAACCCACCATCCGGAGCTTCCAAGTGTTTATTACAGGGTGTTCGAGATGATAAGATTCGACCCCATATTATAGATGTCGGCACTTGAAGCTTACCTACAAACTTTTTGTTTGCTTTTAACTTGAAACTTTTCCCTTGAAATAAGCACGAATCGCTTGCAAGCCCGATGCACGTGGTAGGTAACCACCGATGCGACCAACAGCTACATGCAAGATTGCCCTCGTTTGAGATAAAACTGCTAATCGTACGCAAGCAGTGCCGTACCAGTTACTTGGTATTTTCCAGTTGTGACAGAGAGCTCGGCAGAAACCCACCTTGACCTTACCACGTAGGCTTGTTGCTAGCGCTGTCAAGTTTCAGGTCAAGGCGTGTTTCGTCTGTGGCGCCGGACACCACTGATAGCAGTAGGTGGTACTGGTAAAAGTACTGGTAAAAGCTTCACAACTTGGTACCCTCGTCCAATTCTGTCACAGCCCATTTTTAGTTTTTAGTTTTTAGTTTTAGTCACGTTCTAGATTCCGAACCCCATCGATCGCATTGAAGCAAACCAACCTTGCTGTTCCAATCCGTATTAGAAATTCATGACCAACCAATCAAGCATTGAATACGACAAGGCAACACGCAAAAAAGAAGAAAAAAGCATGGTATCAAAACGAAGGCCCAACCAAGTGTTTACTTCAACCTCCATGTTATCATCGCTCACCTAAAATGACGAGCAAGGTACTTGGAATGATGCGATCCCATTATTCCTAACCAATCAAATCAACCGCATCAACTCTCCAACCCGAGTCCCTTTACAGTACTGGTGCAAGCTACCACAAAAGCGATAGCCACAAGAGCGATTTGCGCGCAATCGACAACAACCATTGCGCTTTAATTATGACTATGATTCCGTGCACATGAGTAGGTTGAAAAAAAAAAAAAAAAAAAAAAAAAAAAAAAAAAAAAAAAAAAAAACATTTTTTTGCCGCGGAGGCTCAAATTTTCTATACCTAATGTTAAATATTGTTGGTGTCCAAAAGTCTTGTTGTTTGGGTGCAATAGATGAATAATGTTATGGTGAACGCGTTGTGGCTTTTGTGGCTTGCGCACACTCGTTTTTGTGGCTTTTTGAGCTATCCCATCGCCGTTGTGGCTCGCATACAGGTAGGGGGCCTCCCCAGTTTTCTGGTTGTGCCAAACTGTTGGATCTGAGCTACAATTATGCGAAGCTTGTACGAAGTTATTTATGTATAAAGAGGTACCTACCTTAGCTACCTTGTTTTGATCGGATTACTAGTAGTACACCCCACACTACCCAAAATTCTGTGGTAGGCATATTCGGCGCCTACCGTAGTGACCCAGCTTGCCCAGCCAGCCACGCAACACCACAACCACGGCCATTTGGGTGCAAATCACGTATATCAACAGCCTCACTTGCCCCAAAATTCGCCTCGGCATGCTGCCTAGCAAAATCACAGAGGGTTCACAGCCAACTTTGTATGTGTAACAGTATCCTGTGGCACCAAGGCACGCACGCACGCAAACATTCACACCATTAATGGGCTCTCGCTAACCGGCAATCAGTATCGATATTAAAAATACCAAACGCGTAGTGGTTCTTCTTCCCTGACAATCATGAATCCGTATGATTTTCCCCACGATGCACGTTGCGTTTTGTGCCAACCTGTCAAGTGGAGCACAAAAACAAAGAAAATAAAAGACCGCTAAATTGGGTGGGCGTAAGTCAGTCACCAAACGTTACGAAAACAAACTCCCAACTTAGCTTTTTTCAAAAATATATAGCTTCTCACACAGAACAGGTATCCACAATATGACAAACACCATCGTCTCTATGGTAATAAACCTAAAGCAAGGTACCTTTCTGTAGTTTATTCTCTACATTCTTGCAGCAATCTTTTGCGATAGTCGTTTGCAGTCTTTTTTTTGTCCCCCAACTGCTGTCTTGCTAGCTCGCTAGGCAATCTACGGAGTACACCCTTGCCGCAAAATTTTTGCAGGTGGGGTGTGTCCAGCCCAGGCAGAAACAAAGAGGAAGGATTTGGATGAAAAGATAAAGTTGATACATTTTATCCTATCCTATTGGTTGGGAAAAGTGGACCCATGTCATCCCAAAAAATTTGCCACGATATTAGCATTGGTACAAGCTCCTCCACATGTCAGATATTTTCAATCGGAAACCTATGCCGGATCTTCCCAGTGTCCCCGATTATATTTAACTGTTTCGTCCTCTATTTCTTTTTCTATTTTTTTCCCCCTCTCTTGACCTCGAGGCGCCATGGCGCTCCTCTTGTCTGTTTGAATTGATCATCGCATCCCCCCACGTTGCCACACCTTCTTCAAACAGTTGAAGCTTGACAAGACACCCATCAAAAGATGAGCTTTTGTCCCACGTTCTAGCATGAAACTAGGGCTGAACGGTAAATGCCTCTCCCAGCGTCTGGTAAGATTTTAGTGCCAGGGGGCTAGTCAATGACAAGACGCCAAGCCCTAAAACGAACTTTTTTCACTCAAGTGGTATACACGAACGGAAAAGGGGGGGGGGGGGGGGGAACAGATCCGCCGCCACACACATGCCAAGATTCGTTTGCTGACATTCCAAGCGCTTTTTCCCTATTAATTGGTTGTACGCGGCATTTCTTTGCCGCAGCCAGGCGGCCTTCAAATTACGCTTAGCCTCGCAGCTCGCCAATGGCAGACCTAGGAGAAAGGGGAAGGGGGCCGTCTGCTATAAAAGTTGTTGCCTCTCCCAAAAGTCCAACGCCAGCTGACATGTAGCATAAGGGGTGCTTCCTAACATGAATTTCCCGGGTACATGCATTTTACGTGGTATTGACAAAAGTACAATTGTTTTTCTGGATAATAACCGATTGGCTACACAGAAAAGGCCCCAATCGCATCCGAGACTGCTGCACCGACGGAGCGGGCTGAGCAGACCAGTGGCTGACTGGGAATGCGCGGTATGCCAAATATGCCAAAAATGCCTGTGGGGGAAAAAAAAAAAAAAAAACAAATACCAGACGAGTCGATTAGGAAGGGGTACCTCGCGGGTGTCGAGGACTGTGTTTGTTCAAGAATTGCTACCGGGATTCCCCGTCCCGTGGCAAGAGAACTGGACTGGGATTTATAGTTGGGCGATAAAGTTCCAATTCAGTTTAAGATTGTGAAAAAAACTCTGGGTTTCTGCGCAGTAAGGTCCAGGCGAGCTCTGAAATAGCGCCGAGAGATTAAATTATGTGATGAAGCTTACGTGAGATATGCACGACGGGGAAAATGATGAACGTCTCGTTAAAATGGGTTAGCCCCCCCTTTTCCCTAGCGAAGTCATGTCACCCGTGCCATAGTTCTACCTTCTTTTTATTTTACGCATCTGTACGCTTTGGGCTTTTTTTTTCAAGCACGTCACAGAGCTTTCGACGACATCATCTAATGTGGCTGCTCGCAACGGTCGTCTGCTAAGTTTCTGGACGACACCGCACCAACCTAAGTGATATAATTCGACTTGTACACCTGTTTTGGTCACTGATTCAGTATCCCTGGGCGGTCGCTCAGACCCGAAATCGCCAATGATGGTCGAAAAGGTGCCAGTCCTGTCCCTCCTGGGGAACAGGAAGTTCATATGTCTTGTCCTAGCAGCCATCTCTTTGGCTTCCCTCACAATAACATACATGACGATCCCGAGTCCACACAGGGATTCCATGATCGCCGCCATAAAAGATAAGGCCTCGCGGATGAAGTCACAAGAGCCTCTCCCGAGCCCGCAACACCCTCCAGCCTCGTCGGTAGTTTCGGTGACAACGACCAACTCGGGCATCTTCGACGCCGCTTCCAACAGGACGCTAGGCGCCGAGAAGATCGCATTTATAAACCTCCCGCACCGCCATGACCGCTTCGACGCCATGGCGATACAGTCGCACCTCTCCGGGATTAAGGTCACCAACTTCCCGGCAGTCGACGTCTCCCAGCTCCGCGGCAACGGTCTTCCGCCTACCGAGAATCCCACGCGCCTCAAGGACACGGAGAAGGGCTGCTGGCGCGCCCACGCCAACGTATGGCAGCACATGCTGGAGCAGCAGATCCCGGCCGTTCTGGTCCTCGAGTCCGACGCCGGCTTCGACGTCAACATTCGACCCATCATGGGCCGGCTCAACGGTGCCTTCCGCGAGCTCCTGAGGAAGGAAAACCCGAGAGCCGACTTCGATGAAGACCCCAGCGACCCATGGCTGGCGACCACGGGCACGTGGGACATGCTGTCCATCGGGCACTGCGCCGACGGCCGCAACGACGACGGCAAATACGTCGTATATGACGACCCGGACGCGCCGCACAACAACTGGAAGTACCCCCCGCTCAACTGGGTCCTCAACGGGCAGCGCATCGTCTACCGTGCAAACCAGGTCGTCTGCACGACGGGATACCTCATCTCATTGTCGGGCGCCGCGCGCCTGCTGGTCCGGTCCTCCTGGAACCTGGAGGAGCCCGTCGACATCATCATTGCCCAGATGGCCCGCGCGAACGAGCTGAGGGCCTACGCCCAGCAGCAGGTGCTTGTGGCCCAGTGGCAGTACAAAGACGGTCTCAAGTCCGGAGGCAACAGCGATATTCACGATGGAGGCGACAAAGATGACAAAAAGACACCAGAGGAAGAGGAAAAGATCAAGAAGGCTTGGGAAGAGTCCAAAAAGACGCACGTTTCAGTCGAGGTCAAGGGCGGCTACAAGCATTCCGAGTTTAACGACTTTGCACTCGGCAGGGCATGGAATCATATTATCGGGGACAGGCCATGAAACGTTGACAACAGAATGATGTGTATATAATGTGACTTTTCCTTGGGTTCTTTTTCTCTTTATAACTTTAATTAAATCACGAACATGTTTTCTAAAAGTTGCCTTGGTCTTTTCTACGTCAAGAATAAATCTTTTAGTTCAGAAGCACTGCATGGCATTTGGGACACAGGTCATGTGAAGAATTTACTAGTTGGGGGCTGTTTATAGTGGGCCTCTTAAGGTATGCAAATTGCACAGGATAAATCGACATCACAAACTTCATGACTGTGCATTTCGTCACTTGCGCTTTTTATATGGTTTGGCGTAAACCGTTATTGATAACAGTAGCTCAAGATATTATATGCGAAAATCTTTGTGTTGTTCAAACAATTTCGCAAGCATGTAGAGTGAAAGTAGTGTTATTATGGTTCTACACCTTTTTGTTTGCACAAACGACCCTTTCTTCCCCATTAGTACGTATGTTACATTTATATTAAAGAAAAGCAATAAGCTTATATATAAAATCTCGATGCTGCTTCCTCAGAATAGCCAATTTCAACTAGCCTTGCAAGGGTTGTTGTGTACGGGCAGGCAATTGAAATTCGTGGACTCGATTTTCCCATGTAATTCGTCTAGACAGTTGAGTGATCCAAATTTTTGTTTCCCCCTTGTCTAAGTGGGGCCCACAGACTCCAGAGAACAGGCCCCGTATTTCCATCCCAAACAATGGAGCTAACCCATAAATGGAGCTAACCCATATTTTTCTCAAAGCACTCGCCTTTCTCTACCCTTTCAAGTCATGTTTCAAGAAACTCGGAGCCAATGCTTTTCTTGCCTAGGTAGGTAGGTTCCGCAAAACCGGTATAGCCAACGCAACGAACACTCAAGACGATACATCGGCCAATCTCATCATACTGGTATCCCTGCTTCCCCTTCTAGCAATGTCTTGGAGATTTTCTCCCCGTCACATTGATCGTCCAGTATAGCCAGCCCATATCAGGACGTCTATGTAACACGAATTGCTTTTTTTTTTTCTATACCTGTTTGGTCGTCCATTTCCGTCTTAACCGGACCATCTTCCACCATGTAGTTCGCCCGTCGCCTGCTCCTCCCATGTTAGAACAAGCCTAGAAGCCTTGATTACCAGAGAAAAACGTACTTGTTTTCCCACGAAATTCAGCACTGCTGTCCACCTGCCGAGTGCCTGACTTCATGTTGTCGCCGGCACGCGAAGCTAGTTCTTCGAAGGGTAATGATGTTGGAAACATTGCATAAGTGATTCTTCTCTATATTGATGAGAAAGGATTTGTCTCTAGACAAGATATCTTTGGATGCTCCAGGTAGGAAAATCGCCCACCTTTATATAGTTCGAAATGCCTAGACTGAAAGATCATCGGCAACAAAGTCGGCGGCTATAAGCTTTCGGACTAGACTAGAAACCCTTTTTGTTGCATAAAGCCTTATGTGCTCGCTCTTGCTTATACTTTCTTGGTCAAAAGCTAGAGTTTGATCGAGCTTAATCTCCAATACAGCGTCTCTTCAACACAACTTGTCATCCAAATCTTCAACGGTCACCAGTATCAAGTGGCATAACCCCTGAATGTGGCTGCATTAGATCTTGCATTAGTATTGACTTCGTGTTCATTTCAACATTTTGGCTTTGCAATTTTATCATGTCTTGCGTTTCAATACATGCAAACATACTATGTAGAAGTAGTACACTCGGTATTCCCCAGTCTGAACACAGCGACTTTGGTTAGAATTGATCCTCGTCATGCAAGCATTGAAACCGGCCAACACATGCTCGCCGACTTCTAAACCTGTTACGATTGCACTCGCCATTGCCTTCATGGAATCAGGCGTTCTCTTCAAAAGGCGTATTTTTACTGATCCGTCACTTCCGGCAGTAACGGGGCAAATTCCAAATGTCCTTCACATAGCACCCCGCCATTAATTAATTAAAGTGCCGCCTACCCAAGCATCATCGGATCATATTTGCGTAAAGTTTCAACTCCATTGGTCTCTGCTTCATAAACAAATAAACCATATCAAACTAACTCTTGGATGTCAACATTTCATGGTTTTTTGCTTACAGTTCTGCCTGCAATAGGTGTTTTACCCGACGAGTCGAACTCCTAACTATGTTAGTCGGGCTTGCATGTGTACCTATGTCTGAAACGAAAGATTACGTGTTTGTGAAAACCTAGATGTTCACTAGTTGAGTGCCTTGCTGTGGCAAAAACTTGAACATCAATGGAAGCTTTGTCTTGCTCATCCTGCATTGCTCCCTTTTATCGAGGTAATCTTGGTTACTTTAGCTGGCAAACACACATTTGTAGCCGAAACATATCCACGGACCCATACACCCACGGCAGGATCCCTCTTAGCCCCCACGCCTCTTGATCTTCCACCGCCAACTATAATGCTCCGTGACACCATTAACAAACACCCTCAAGGCAGTAACATCGTTGGACTCTCTCCCCTGCTCGATGGTTGCGGCCTGAATGGCCAAGTTCCCAAACCTTCTTGCCTTGTCCTCGACCCCCAGATACCCGTAGTTGTAAGCCACCTGCTCGTATGCATCGGCCATCCTACTCTGCAAGCCATCCTCCTCCATCAACCGCACATACCTCCGCAGCATCTCCTCCGTGACAGCCGCGCTGTCGGCATCCTTGAGCTCCGCCTCGATCCCCGCCAGCTCTGTCGCCCTCGCATCCGCCCCAGCCAGCGCCTTCAGATCCCCTCCCTTCCCCGTGCAGGCCGCGCACCTGCACGGCCGACCCCACATCCTCCGCGCCGCCGCTTCGCGCTCTGCCCGCCCCAGCCGCGGGTTGATGTACGAGATGGACAGCTCCTCTCCCGGGTGCATCTTGCGCGCCGCGGTCAGGTGCAGGGTGAGGTCGGTGTGGTCGATATAGAACGCCGCGTTGGGCCGGCAGTCGTGCGCCAGCGCCAGCACCTCCGGGTACAGCGCCAGGTGGCGGCCGTGGTCCGGCCCGTCCCAGTGCGTGGCGCCCGTGCTGGCCTCGAGCGGGTGCGCGCGCAGGATCGCCACCATGCTGCGGCTGCTGCTGCTGCTGCTGTTGCTGGTGTTGCTGGTGTCCGACTTGGCGGCGAGGTGAGACTTGCCCGCGGCGGCTTCCACCAGCGCTCGTGTCTTTTCCGGCAGGAGGGACAGCGCTGCAGAGATCATGTGTTCCTGTGTGTGCTTGTCTGCGTCCTCGAGGAACGTCTTGTGGATCATCAGGACGGGCGGTAGCTCCATCAGCTTGGTTGCGCGCTTGACCTGCTCCGTGGCAACGACGCTGATGCGTCCGGTTTCGACCTCGTCGTCTCTGAACGGGCCAGCAGCCTTGGTTTCCATTTTGTTCATGATGGCCTCGAGACGCCGGATTTTTTGGAAGTTGCTGGGCGTTGATATCACGGCCAGGCCTCTACCGCTCGCAACATCCCGGCTCGAGAACAGACACCACTTGTCGTCGTTTCCGGTGCAGATCTTGGGATCATACCAGCCCTTGGGGTGGAACAGGGCTCGCTCAGTGATGTTAGAGAGGTATTCTGGGATCTGCTGGAGTATACCCTCCACGGCTGCTGCTGCCTTGTCTGCATTGTTGGTCGCGAGTGCTGTTGAGGCCAGTGCAGCACCCAGGGTGACGAGCTGCTTCAGCAGTGCCATGGTGGTGCTCCCGTGCTGGAGATGTGCTTAGTCAATATTTTCAAGGCAACTGACCATCCAGTCAGTCTACATAAGCTACGACTCGGCATAAATGGCCTAGATTGACTGCCATGATATTGTTTGCTGCCAGTAGTACCGTTTCTAATATTTATTGACACCTCCCTCCCAGTGAGACTTTCTACCGACCTGCTTCATGCAATGTGTCCTAGATACATGACTGCCGTACCTTGATATTAATCCCGAGGGATGATTGCCGAGAATATAGTCTCGGAGGGGCTATTGCGGGATCTGCCTAAACCCGGACATTTACGGTCTCTATTCTGCCGGTTTGCTTGGACGTCGGATATTTTACAATAGCCGGCATTGTTGTGTACCAAGGAGCTTTTAACATTAGTTCGGGTCTGCCATTGGTTAAACAGACCTTGGCTTTGTTGTAATTAATTCACAAAGGGAATTCCGTTCAACCAAGCTCTCTCTCTGTTTGCTAATTGATCGTAGCACGACTTACCCCTCAATCACAAAGTCAGTCACTGATAAACATCTCGAGCGCAAAGATCCGAGAGGGGAAATGAGTTTCCAAGAAAACAAGGTTGTCAACGATAAGCTTAATAAGCGAGATGGTGAACTGAGCAAGTACTGTTGTTTTGGTCAAAGGAATTAGCCCCTTAAATTTGATGGGCAAAATCCTTCCACCTTGGACAACCTAGGAGCAGGAGAGAGAGAGAGAGAGAGAGAGAGAAAGTCTATCGACAAGGTGAGACTACGGTAGTTGTCCCATACGATGCTGATCCCCCGCGGCCCCGGGCTACTGAAAACTCCCCGTCAATCCGGACCGAACCGGAGCTGCTCTCCGCACAACGGGGGGCGGTGCGCCAAGCAATAAGACGCCAGCTACCACTCGAAGGCTAATCTAGCTTAGGTTCATAAGCAACTCAATATTATTTTTATCATGACCAGACGAGCCCCGCCGTTCGACGACAGCAGTGGCGATTGTTGCTACCGGAATAGAAGCAGGATAGGTAGTCAAGTCCGAGCTCTTTGAGCCTCATGTGCCAAGTTTCTTGTACCTCGTAAGTACCTTGGCCTTCTAATCACGGACGTAAATTGTATATTACCTTGTAGGACTTCAAGAGCAGTAACCGGGTTTTGGAAACCGTATGTAGTATTTACAGATTCCGTTGGGGCAAACTGCCCGGTTCGCTAGCGTAATGCTAAGCAATACACAAATCCAAGAACCATTTATTGCAAAGGACCCTGTTTTTTTTTTTTTTTTTGGAACCTCACCACTGCCAAGTGGAAACAATTTTGCCCCTTGTTGCTTCTTCCCCCGTCCGCGCTTCTTCTTGAATGATGGGAACAAGGAAAAAAAACAAGGAAACCCCTGGACGGTAAATTCCGTCGGGGGGGGGGGGGGGGCACTTCAACCAAGGATAGGAAACATGGCCGCCAGATAAAAAAAACCAAAACCTGCATGTCCCTTGAACAAGCTTCGGTGTTGCCCTCGTGAGTCGCATCAAAAAAGGGCGGGCGCCTCTCTCTCTTACACCCCGGACCGAGTCATGTACCATGTCCGCTTCAACCCGTCAATCCCTTCCGTCCAAGGAAGATGGGGGGGATTCCCATAAGTGGTATTATTGAGTACCAGAGTAGTATTTGCTCAAGCCTCGAGGGGTCCGCCCCCATCATTTTTTCTCCAAGTATACCATAGTAACCTACGAAAGTTGTATTGGACCAGTAAGTAGTATGCATATTCCCAATATGTGGGTTGAACGAAGCAGCATGAATAATGAATGCGTGCCTGCATCTCCAATATGAGACATTCATTTCCATCATGCCTCGACGATCTTCTTTCTGCACACGGGGGTTGGTCCGCACCGCGCAACGGCATATGTAGTGTCGTGAATCATAACGACGAGGCTCGCAGGATGACTGGTCGAGATAGTAAAACTAGGAGCTTCATCCTTGCAATACAACCGTATCAAGGTAATACCTGTCCAAGAGATCTGCTACGCATGTCGCATAGGCCCCCAAAAACTTGACCGATCTGCGGGCGGACTCATTTCATCCCAAATCTTGTCACTTTTCTACTCGTTTTTTTTTTTTGCTCTTCCACGGCGTGATATCCATGTACTTTTTCTATGAAGGCAGAAAACCTGTTTTCCCCCTCTCTTGAACCGGCATGTCCCAAAGAAAAGATCAGTCAAAACGTCTCGTATGAAGGGGCCATCTCAACGCATCTGTCGAACGACATCAGCCCAAAAATCTGGGGGAAAAAAAAAAAAGAAAAGACAAAATCATTAAGCTTTGACGGTTGAAGTTCGGAGAAAAAGACACGAACAAATAGAAGAAGCAGAAGACGGAGAGGGAGCGAAAGGATAAGAAAATTGGACAAAGAACAAAAAAAGAAAAATCAAGGAACAAGGACGCGATCCATGCGTCTATGCAAGTCATCTCACCATCGTGAAACCCCGTTTGAACGAACAAACTACGCAATACTGATGTGGTATTTTTCTTTTTTCCTGACCGGACACGCCGGACCCTGAAAAAGGCAGACAGAAAAGGGGGCCCTGGAAATATGACGGAGCAAGGGAATGCCTCAACTCATGTCGGTCGACCAACAAAGTATGCATATCACACTACCGATTTCACACAACGGCAACTGTCCAACCCTGCCCATAGACGTGCTTTAGCTCAAATGCAGCCATGTTTACCACGGTCCGTTGAGTATCAGTGTCGTAGGGAGGCGGTCAGAAAAATCAGCCCGCGGCAAGGTATCCTCGTTCCTTTGTTTTCCTTGGACCACAAAGGAATACACACACAAAAGAAAAAGAAAAAAAAAATGATTTGGAAAGTAATCACCCACGGAGTTTAACCCTTTTTGCCATTTGAAAAACCCAGATACCATAGATAGTCCCTGGTAGAGTTTATATGGGGTAGCCACTGTAGACCACCAGAGTATGATCTCGTCAATGCCTCCCTCCTGTGCACCCTTCTGCACTAATTATAGCTTGGACCTTGGTTGTTGTCATACAGGCATAAACAGCATGGGGCGCTCATGGGGTTATCATGTGATTTGGTTCCTAACGCCGCCCGAGTCAAATGAAGCTGACAAGACCCCTAGAGAAAACCGAGACGAGCAATCCTTGGGCCGGTCGAGGTAAGTTTCCTGTTGGTCTTTTGTTGTCCCTGTCCTAGATGCGAATCGATGCAACTTTGGAAGACTCCACCCACCGCAAGCAAGTTCCGATTCGTACCCAGGACAAAATCAGACTGGACACTGTCACAAGTCCCAAGAACGAGTTTCCTTGGTTGAAAGTATTGTTGTTCATTGCAAGACACATTCAGTTCCTAGTAGCATATACATGTGATGTGATTTGGTATTGTCCTCATGACTTGACACATTAGCAAATGTCCTCAAGGATAATATAACATAAACCATGACGAATAGTTGCCATGCCGAATTAACGCCCAAAACAATGACCCTTGCCATGCTAATAGCCCAAGATCCCAAAAACGCCCGTACAAGATGTTGCCTGTGTGAAGGAAATAGAACAAAATCGACGCATTGGAGCGCGCTGTCTCATATAACAAGTTAGAAGTAGAGCAAATAAAAAGGTAGACCAACGTCGCTAAGCAACCTGGACGGTGTGCTTGCACCCCGAAGAGGGTAGTGAATATATCCCAAGAATTTCAAAATCTGATCACTCAACCCCTGTTTTTTCTTCTTTTTCTTTAATAGTCCTGTCAGCGTCAATAAACGGTGACTGGTGTAGTATCCTGTTGGTTGACTTGTTGTCGCTAGTGGAAAGAATGCCGAGGCTAATACCCCATGGCCTCAGTGGCATCCACTTCACGTCAACATGGATTGGCAACCATCAAGACTGGAGTCCTTGCCTCATCCATTTGAGGAAAAAAAAAGTATACTGTGGCCGCGTTAATGGTTGGTGTCCTAGCCGCGACTGTGCGACTGAATCAAGCGCATGACAACCCGATCTCAAAGCTGACGCAAGGCGCTCAATGCTGACACTGGCTTATGTCAATATTGAAACTGTCGAAGGTTGTCGTACGGGCCCCGTCAGACTGTGCCACGGTGCTGACATGACGCAATTCCGAAGGAAGAAAAAAATAGTCGCGGTGTCGATTCATCCATCCATCCATCCTGGGAAGAATTTTTTCCCAGCCGTGCGCTGTCGGTCTTCGGAATCACACGAACTGCGCATTTTGGTGCCGTCTCCCGTCCGCCAAAATAGACCTTGGCCCGGAATGTTGTAACTTGAGGACTCCGTCCAGATAGCATGCAACTCCCGGCTCGGCCTGCAAGGGAGGGCGCGTTCATTTCTTGCCGCGGCCGCCGGTAGAGGTGATCTTGCTCGTACTCATCAAGTCGCCGATGTACTTTTGTAAGAACTTGTTGTTGCTGTCGAGTTTGTCGTGTTCCTCCTTGACAGCCTCTATTCGGTTGAAGATCATGAGCAGGGAATCTTGAAGTGCCTTGGCGTGCCTGGAGAAAAGAAGAAAATAAGTTAGCGGAAGTCCATCGAGGCGAAAAGCAGGAAAAGAAAATCGGTCCCTTATAAATGCTGGCATACATTCTGAGTTCGTCCCTGGCCTGTTTTCCAAGCGCCTCAATGTCCTCTGTCGTCCTCCTGGGGCTCATGGCACCGTCGTCCATCTCGTACTGAACGTGGTGAGGCTCCCTCGCCTCTATTGAGTCGCGAGGGACGATTATAGTGCCACTGCTCTTCCTGCTCGGTAGTCGGGGTCGGTTGAAACTGGGGGCGGGCACTGGCGGAGAGGCGTTGTCATCGCCAGACGAAGAGTCGGACCTGTCCATCTTGGGGGGCGCGGGATTGGCCCGTGTCGGTTGTTCTGGTACTTCCATCGCGGTTGGCGATGGTAAAGTGCGTTTTCTCTTTTGTGGAATAATTGTGTAGGATTTGATCGAGAATAGCGCTCGAAACGGAACGGGGTATTTGAAATGCTGTCGTATTATATGCAAGCTGTGCTTGCTTGCCTTTGGGAGCAGGGATCAGAGCCGATGTTTGATCGTCTCTACTTTTTGGGACTCAAAGCAACAGCGACAAGTTTTGCATGAATTGTCGAAGCCGGGATCGTGACGAAATTGAAAAAAGCTTATTATTGTCGTCGCGCAGGAGAGACTGAGTAAGGCACTTTGGGTATCTGAAGGTATGGAATTGTTTGCGAGTCGTAGCTTCGTGTGGCGTCGTAGTAGTATGGGACGGTTCTGCAGGGTGCGACCAAGGTGAGAGTAGGTTAAAAAAAAAAAATAGGAAGAGCGCGTGAACGATGGTTGGTGGGGATGGGAGGGCTGAAAAAAAGGGCCAAAGATCAAAAGGTCGGTCGGAAATTGGGTGGTCTTGGCTGGTAATCAAGGCTATTTGTGGAGTGCAAGCCAGTTCTGGTTGACAGTGAACCAAATACCACGGTAACAAGAAACAAAGAACATCAAAATCTTGTTAATGATGTTAAAATGAAGAAGGAAGGAGCGCAAGATACAACGAGCGGTGGGCGGTCGTCAACGCAAAGTATTATTGCGACCAGCGAAACTCCACAGCCAAAAAAGAGCCTTGCATGCACGCCCTCCCTCCCTCTCAATCAGGACCACCAAAATGGCAACTAGGCGTAGTGGTGGGGACCCTGTAAACCGGGGCCAAGACAGGGAGAAGGATTGGTCACTTTGCCCTGTTTTGCGTGCCGCGATCAACGGTCCTCGCTACCTCGTTGGGGAGCCCCTCGCGCGTCTATCCTAGTCCTGGTTACGGTACTGTGTACTGCAAGGTGGGTAATAGGTATGCGTGGCAGGCAAAGACAAAATTGAGTGAGGTGAAGGCAAGGCCACCGCGAATCAAAAAAGTATCGACCATGTACAGTAGTTTTCCGGTGCCAGCACCAGGAAGAAGGTTGAGCTAACAAAGATCGGACGGAGCTTTTACCGACGACAACCCCCACTCTTCTGCTTCTGCTTCTGCCTCTGCACCACTGTCGAATTGGGATCCGGTGGTTTCTTGACGATCAACGGGCTCGATGATATAATAACTGACGACTTCTGACGGCGTCCACACTGTCAAAGTTGCTCAGAAATAGGTATTGGTGGCCCATGTTGGATCACAAGCTTTGGAACAAATATAATTTTTTCTCCACCGGACCTGGTATCATCATGGTCATCATGGTCATCATGGCAAGGCCTTTAGCATGCAATTTCTTTGACTTTAGAATTGAGATGCACCAATGCATAGAAAACTCGCAAGGAGCATAACACGGAAGATTATAGAAAATCACCGAAGCCCAGACTAGGGCAGTATTACTGGAACGGATTTTGATACGAAAAGAATATCCAGTCGTAACGGAAATTTGACCGATACCGAAGGGTACGACTCGTGCAAAACCAACTCGGCCTTGGATTTTTTTTTTGTCCACGATGTCTTTTTTTGGAGATTGCATAGGTTACAGTACCTCGAGAAAGAAAAAAAATCAGGGGACCTCACCGTCGGGGATGGAGCCTGTCACATCCCGCCCGCCGCTCGCGGGGCATTTCGTCCCTTGAAAGCTAGGCTTGGCTGGCTAAACTGGGTTTGGCGGCCCTTCACCTGCTGACTTGACTAAAGTGGGGTTTACGGTCAACGGGTACTTTGTTTGTACCTTCCCCCCCCCCCCCCCCCCCCCCCCCCCCCAACTTCTAACTGTGCCCGGTATTCAGGGTCGTGGGTGCCAGTTGCCAGATAGGGATCGCCACCCTGTGACGCCATCACACAAACCCCGAAGAGGTGAGAAAGTGCTGACTGGGCCGACATCCGAATAGGCCCAAAGGGTTGGAGCAAAAGTCTCGAATAACTCTGGTGGCTGATCAACTTGTGTTCTTTTGCCAAACTTGTTTAGACGTGTTTGAACTGTTTTTCTCGATGGGATGAGAATGACGGATGTGACTTTGACGTGCAAGTGTGGTTGGTGTTTGAAAGGTCCTGTTCGGGATTAACGCCGGAGCGGAGCGCCGTGCATCGCGCGATAGTTCCAAACGGCCACCTTGTTGGGTTGGCAAGTAGACCCTGGATTTTGGGGTTCATTTACCGTCGTTTCCCTCGCAAAATTTTATATAGGTGCATTGCATAAAATGGTAGACGATGGCGCTAGACTATAAACCAACCGCCGATCGGCTTCTAGAGCCGCAAACAAACAGATAAAAAAAAATTAATTTGGAGAATTTTTATTGTTAATATCATTATTCTTCAAGTCAAGCCACACACAAGCTTTACGATGCCTGCGATTAGTTAGCCTTCATTTTTATTATTCCTCGGAGAAGGGCAGATGGATTTGTAACGAGACCCCTGGAGGGTTTTTTTTTTTTTTTTTTTTTTTTTTTTTTTTTTTTTTTTTTTTTTTTTTTTTTTTTTTTTTTGGCTAACAATTCTGCCTAATCGCTTCTTCTGCCGTTTGTGATCAAGACGACTGCTAAGAAAGTTTCAAATACATTTCTTGATGCAACAATCCAGCGAAGCAATCAAAGCCGCAAAAGAAAATCCCCTTGTCCGTTCGGCTGACGGCCGAACATTTCGTTCCTGGGCCTGCGTCATTGAAAGGGCAAATGCACCAACAGTGACCCCACCTAAATTCAATTCTCCTTCGCTGACTGGTCCGTTCTTTACTTATCGTTACGTCGCCGATCGACAAACTCAATTGCCGCCTTTGCAACAAAGATCCCAAACATCCAGAAACACAGCCTGACAGATCTGGCAATCCTTTGATTTTTTTTCTCTCAAGGTAATTACCCCAGCAAGACCAGCCATTAATTTTTAGTCTAGCGGCCCCCGGGATTTGAAAGATGTACGCTACGGTTTTAGTCTTCTTTCTGCAACTCTCAGGGGTTGTTCAAACGAAAAGTAAAAGAGGCTTTTTTTTCTTCCTTCCCCTGATTTGGACTAAAAAGTTTCTCTGTCTTTTGCCTCTCCTTTGGGGCGATACAATACGTCAGCGTGGCGGCATAATCCGCCCTTCTGTCAGACGCACTTTCGCTGTGGGGTTGTCGAACAACATCCCCCATGTCACTTCCCATTTTTGGCTTACATGCGTGTCACTCTCTGGACATGCAAATGTAATAATTAATGCTCCGTAAAACAAATGAGGCTGGCTAGCTGGATACCCTGCAGCTTTCAGGATGACAAGCATGTTGAGGGGTGTTTTTTTTTTTCTCCGTCTTTTATCGCCTCCCTGGTGGATGAACGAAAAAAAAAAAAAAAAAAAAGTATGCGGGTTGTTACGGAGCAAATAAAGGGTTCTCAAACTTTGCAGAATTGAGAAAAACAAAGATGGTACCGATCGCCGCACTTGCAGCTGGGTATTAGCCGGGTTTAATGACAAGCTGTCTTTTTCAATTTTCCTGGGACCTCTAAAACTGTCAGGCCTTGCAGGCCAAGTCAGAATGTGTTCGAGTTGTTCGACAGTGTTCTTTACATGTGTTACCTACAGCTGTGTACCTACAGGATACATACAATCCCCAAGCGCCGGCACGCACACGCGCGCACAAACACACACGTGTTGTATTCGTCTAACAGAAGCCAAGGCTAAACTACCTAAAATACTACTGTAGTACCCTAATTGTACAGTACGGCTTGACAGTGAAAACCCAACTATAAGTAGTAGAACATAGTTTGGGGCACATGGTATGACAAGGATCGTCGCCGTGGCTTCCGCATTCTCTTCTTCAGATGTAACAGAGCACAGGATCGACAGTATTATCAACCCCCCGGGTTACTGGTCGAGCGGGTTGATCACTTGATCACTTTTGTGGACGGCCACCAGCACGGGTTCCTGGTTGGCTGGTCACGGTCCGATTTAACCGTCCAAGCGTTGATCGCAGTTTTTTTTTCTCAACAAACGGGTGGACGTTACAATTCTTCTTCTTTTTGCTATAATCTCTTTGGCAATTTAGCGCAAATAACAAAGTGTTGGAATTTCTACACCCGACTGTGTGACACTCTAGCTCTCTGGTTATATTGGGCTCAACATATCCAATCATTTAGATTTACATGGTTATACGATGAAATTTTGGAGATTGCGCTAAATGACTTTCCATAACCTCCCAAGCCTTTCTTCCCACGACAAGATCATCAGTCTTGCGGGACTCCTATTACGGAACCTGCTTCAGGTATGGCCAAGTGGGCAAAGTGGAGAGGGGTACGGGCGTCGATCGAGATTCGCGGCTCAAAGTCATTGGTCCTTCACCGCCTTGTCATGCTTGCTTACGGAGTAATTAACTGTACAACCCCAAACCAGCACCTATTGGCTTCAAACATTCCATGCGGCCTGCAATTAAAGGAAACCGGGCAAGGTCCAAAGGTAATAAGGAGTCGTTAATCGTCAAGTCCGTAGTGTTGTAATAGTGTCACCTACCTACGCGAGATCGCGGGTGTACCTGTCTCCGGTAGCGTGGTAGTAAGGGACTCGGGAATGCTAGCCGGGCCTCCGTCACACCGGGATTGAGAATACCTTGGTACGATCTTTGATGCCCGAAGCCCTTCTTTGGGGAGCCAGTCAGATTGAGTCAGCTATTTCCGTTGTGAGATTATTTTCTTCTTTTTTCTTCATTTCTTTTCGTTCCTTTTTTCCACCATTTGTTCGCTTAATAGTTTACTCCGTACTTCATGTACCTACGTTAACAGCACATCCTCGTTAGTGATGCACGTGCCAGCTACATGCTCAGCCACACCTGACGGGGCCCCATAGTTAACGTCATTTCGCCAGAGGGTTCCCAGGATGTCATGCCCTTTGGGGCTTGCACTATGTCATAGTTGCTGTTTCTGTCCCCAAACCGTCTGAAGTTTATTTGGACTCATGGCATTTGAACAAGTACGGTACGCATTTATTCTACCGCATATTGCTGCGCCACAGTCATCTGATATAGCTATTGGAAGCTCTTTGGGGCGCGAAACATCTTTTTCCCGCATGATGCGTAAAGCTGGTATTCCAGCTTTCATCCTCGCATAGTATTATGCGCTGCCAACTGCGCCCTGTACAGGGTAGCTATACTGTGTTCGACGACAGCTTTACTTTCAACTCCAGGACCCCATCAAAACCTTGTGGCTATTTCTGTGATGGGAACATCTGCCGAAGTGGTTTTCCGTTGTCATTAGGTCTTGGGTCATGATATACGAGCTGCACTCGGGGTCTGGCTTGCTTCCGCTGTCGGTTGGATTGATGGGTGTGCATGCGAGCGCGCGAGCTTGATATTTTGGTCAGGTTCATCCGATTGAGCGATAGGAAAAACTGGCGTCTGGTGGGATCATCGTCTGCGCGACAGGGACCTGGGCTTCGGAGTTTTTTTTTATCCCCCGTGCGTTGTGAGGACGTCGACGAAGCCATTTGACTCTTTCTTTGGCGAAGTGACTATCACATCTTTTGGGGATGGAACAGCCAGCTGAGGATGAAGAAGGTATTTAGCTGCGTCGCTGGCTTTACTTATGGCTTTGGTTGAAAGCTGAGCATGTATTGTGGTCGGTCTGCCTGGCTTCCAATAGGCCAGTTAGCAGTCTTGCGGAGGGTCTTGGGCCTGGGGCTGCTGCCTCACTAGTCAACTTGGTGCCATGTTTTCGAAGGAGTTCAAATAATGGCGAAAAATACCTAAACAAAGGTTGGAAAAA
The DNA here is from genome assembly GCF_004355905.1 of Pyricularia grisea. Lineage (NCBI taxonomy): Eukaryota > Fungi > Ascomycota > Sordariomycetes > Magnaporthales > Pyriculariaceae > Pyricularia > Pyricularia grisea. Next base: position 666,914 of record NC_044973.1, on the reverse strand, counting down.
CAATGTAAGGAAATTGGAGTGTGGCATGTAGAGGCGGGTTTTGACACTCAGAAATGGATCTGGGTGACTGTTTGTTTGCCTGGTAAAACTGCCTGCCAAATTGGTACCAAGAAGGCGGTTGTTGCAAACCAAACGGGCAACCGACAGAAATTGATCTTTCAAATTCCACGTCGAGCATCAAAATTTCGCATCCTTCCATCCTCCCAGCAAACCCTACCTTGGTGACCAAACACCCGATCTCTGAGGCGGTTCATCGAGGTTATCACATGTATGCGGCGTCAAGCTCGATGATTACTTTCGCCTTCTACTGAGTGCTCCCTGCCAATCTATTTTGTCTGAAGCATCTTGAGTACAGGGCTGGTAAACAGCTTTGTGGTCGCCCTCAATTTCACTTCCACGTCAGTCGATGGTCAGCCGCCAACTTTAAGTGGTTCCGAAGTGACGCCCGGAAATGTACACTTTCTATGCTTAGATATTCAGCCCAAGCTTCCCTGGAGTCCTGCAATACTGATCCACCTGCCTTATCTGTTTTTTTGCGCTAGCGATTACCAAGAACCGACAGGATTATCACCATGTCGTCGTCTTCTGCCCAGTACGACGCTGCGGGCCGTAACGAGGATTTAGCAAGCCCTATGATCAGTCCAGAAGAAGAGGCCCCTTCGACGGTGTTTATGCCATTCGGCGAACGCGAACGAGTAAACATCGTTGGCCTTTTTAACACCATGACCGAAGGCGTCAACAAGCAGACGGGCCCCGTGGAGCTTCCATGTAACGACGTGTACACTAGACGCGCCGCCAGAGCATTCAAGAGGATCCTGCGTGAGGGTGATGGCGAAAAGAAGTTGATCGCTTTGAAGTTCTTGCAGCATATTCAAGACCACAAGACAGTTGAGGAGCAGGTCCGGGCCGAGGCGGAGGAGACAAAACGCGACAAGTTTCTCGCTCGAGCCGCGCGACGTTGCGACGAGGTCCTTTTCTTTATGGACTCTCTCACGACAGAGATCAGAAGCCTCACAGACACACCTCTGGATGCCAGCTTCAACTTTGCCGATCTCGAGTACGAAGTCGAGCGTTTCCGTCGTTTTGCTCGCAAGACATTCCCTCCCAGTTTTCTCAGGGGGTTCGAGACTCCGATGTTGTATCGGCTATATGCTGCCAGTTTGGTGATATCGTTCGACAAGGCCTTCTTCCTAAGCTTGGCAAACGTGCCTAACCCGCCCGACGAACCTGAGAGGTATGCCTCAAGCAAGGTCGCTTCACCCCACATCTACCGGGCTACCTGGGCTCAGATGAACACAAGATCCCCGGTGCCTTCAGAGCAGCCAGCAAAGGTCGGCAGCTCAAAGTCTAAGGATGTTGTTTATATTAAGCATGAAGAGATGTCTGAGGCGACCAACCCTCACTTGTCATCGTCTCCAACCACTCGAAAGAAGCAAGCGCAACAAATGGATCACAATCCCGAACAGACGGACAAGTCCGACCTTCCCCGTATTGTGCTTGAAATCGGCCACCTTGCCATCGTGCACATGGCGTCTACAAGAGACAGATACGAGGCCCCAATGACAGCAACGGGGCTCGGCTTGTTTGTTGATCTTTGCGACCGCCGCAAGGGACTCTGGCTTCTCCGCACCGATGATTACATCGGTGTCAAGCTGGATGAGCAGAGTGCGCCCAGCCCGGGGCTGCAAGAGTTTCTCAAGCTGGTCAACCTGGATCAGAGTTGCGGCAACCGAAAGTTGTCCGAACACTGGGGACTGTGGAGCTCCATGGGTGGCCTAATGCAGATAGAAATTCTCAAGGGCACTGGCGACACTGTGTCGTTGCAACGGCATCTCGTGCCCAAGTTTGAGACTTTCCACACTAGCCCTGCCTAAATGAGCTTCTATGTGCCTAAAATGCATGGCTCCTGTACGGAGACGGCTTCAAGGTAGGGTAATGTAAATCCATGTGAAAGCCGCTAATACCTGTTGCTCCTGCTGTAGCATGACAAGGGTGTGTTGGTTTTAATGTCATGTTTCTTGTTGTCTTGTTTGATGCGATCTTTGCTACCAGCATATTGGCTAACAAACGCGTCTACCAGGGCGACCATTCAAATGTCGTGCGATTGTTAGATAGTTTGCAAAGGGTTGTACAGAGACCTGGAAAAACTTCTCAGTGCGTACCAATACAGACAAAGTTTATCATTTAAAGAAGCTAGGGAAAGTTGAGATGGGCAGTCGATATGTTTGTTTTCCTACCGGTGCGAGCTCAATGAGCAAAAAAAAAAAAAAAAAAAAAAAGGGTAAAAAAAAACAGGGGCAACACACACCCCTCGACTTGATCAAATCTGAATATGGAGCACGAGAAAGCAAGAGGCCGTAGTTACATTTTGTGGCGTGTGCTGATGTTTTTATTTTCTGCCAAAAAAATGCAAGGGGTTGGTGAGCTTATTGCCTTTCCGAAAGCTATCCAAGGGACATGTACAAGTAACTCATAATCCGCGTTGAAATCAAACCCACCGTATCTCGAAGCCCGTCTGCTAAATGCAATTCTTCCACCACCTGTTTGTTGGACTCCAATAAGCTCCAGTAAAACAATAAATTGCTTGCCAATTGCAGTAAAGTCCTTTAATGAACCACGCTAATCATGAGAATCAAGCCCGCCCCGGAGCATCCAGTCCAACTTTTAGGTGTAAAGAGTACAAGAAGAGGAAAGAGAGACATCAAACCATGGAGGGGTAAATGTTAAACCATGGGTGCACAAACCACCAACAAAATCTCCCCCACAACTCCTCACAGGCTATACCCAGCCAACTCCCTCTGCGTCCACTCCCACAGCTTCCAGCTCAGCACCCTATCTTCTCCGACCCCGCTCGGCCTTGCCGGCACCCCGACGGGCTCGTAGTACTGGCCATTGCGTATGCCGCGGCCCGTGGCGGCCCAGAGGTGGTTCTTGGCGCCCTCGTCGAGCGAGGCCCCGAACACGGGCACGAACCACTGCTCGAACCGCTCCAGCACCGCCCCGCTGCCCACCACCCGCGACCCGCCCCTCCGCCGGTTCCCCTTGGACCTGGCTATGCCCGGGTGGATCGACACCGTCGTGAAGAGCGGGCAGCGCTCCGCCAGCTCGCGCGCGTACAGGATGTTGGCAAGCTTGCTCTGTCCGTACAGCAGCCGCGTCGAGGGGCTGTTGCCCGAGTTCGACGACCGTCGCCTCCGTAGGGTCGACACGGGACGTTGAGGGCGCTGGCTGCCCGATGTTGCTGCTTTGCCGTTGCCGCCATCCCGTCCATCCTGATTGGTGTGATTTGTGTCGCTCTGCCTCGTGTTGGGTGTCGATCCGGCGCCAGTCCCCGAGTCGGCAAATAAACTGGGATCCGGCTTGAGGCTGTCAAAATCGATGCCCTCGGGTGGGGTGAAGCGGTGCGCAAACGAGCTGACGCAGATGACCCTCACGTCGGACCCGATCGAGTCGCACGTCGCCGTCCGCACCAGAAGCCTCATGAGCAGCTTTATCAGCAGCGCGTGGCCGAGGTGGTTGGTTCCAAAGTGCCGCTCGTAGCCCTGGGCGGTGACGCCAGAAGGCACCGAGACCTCGGCCGCGTTCAGGATCAAGATGTCGAGGCGGTCGACGCAGGCCAGGAACCGCGATGCGGCGTCCTTGACCGAGTCGAGGTTAGCCAGGTCCATGTACAAGAAGTAGACCTCGGTCTCGTCGGCCTGCTTGCTGCTGCTGCTGCTGCTGCTGCCACCTCTGCCGTCGTCCTCGCCGAGGTTGCTGCCCGTAGTGCTCCCCGACACGCTGCCGGGAAGGCTCCGCCCTATCTTGTCGGTCCGTAAGCTGCGGCTGCCGAGATCGATGTGACTCCTGTTGGGGCGCAGCGAGCTCATCTCGAGGAGGCTGCTAGTCCCCAACTGAAGACCGCTCTGCTCCACGTTGGTGCCCGTCGCTCGGGCTTGACTTCTCGTGGTCTCCACCGACGCGGTCGAACCGGAGCTGGAGCGAGAGAGCGACCCTGACGAAGATGGAGGGGCGGGTTGCGCGGTGGGCATAGGCCCGGGCTTTTTCCTCAGCCGCCTCCTGATCTCAGCTATCGTAGCACCCGCCCTCTCGGCGTTGCGCCCCGCGATCCACACCTGTGCTGGTCGGCCGTTCTGAGACAGCTGGGCGGCCGCCTCCTTCCCCAGGCCTATGGTGCCCCCGGTGATGAGTACCACCTTTCCCCGGAGCGAGGGTATGTCACGCTCCGGCTGGTAGTAAGGGTAGGTCACACACATTTCCCAGGTGCCTGTCGTGTTTATCCTAAAAGACAGCAGCGTAACGACCGCCAGAAGCAGATCTGGTGTTTTTTTTCGCGTAATTAAAAGACAGTTGAGGGGGAAAAAAGGTTATGACAAACGCTTCGTAAGGATATTCGATGATGTGGCTGGTCGTCAGCCCAACAGTAACAGATTCTGTCGGGTCAGTTCTGTGCAGCTTATTGCACAGTGACGGCTCTGCAGATAAAGTTTACGATTGTTTTGCCAAGATAGTTAGTTTGCTGAGTTGCCAGTTGTTTATCAAGTTTTAGTCACATATAATATTATAGTTGGGAAATGCTGATTCTTTGTAAAGCTGGGATCTTTGATATTTCTATTCACTTTTGAAAATCAAGAGAAATGGAAAGACGGCAAGATCTTTACTTTCATGATCGAGCCAGCCGAGATCTGGTGCTAGTGAATGGGCCTCATCCCTCCCCGCTCCATCGTCCAGTCTAACGGATTTCACTCCAAAAAAACGCCAATAAACTCTGTGGGAGAAAAATAACAGACAATGCTGGGTTTTCTTTCGTTCTCCAAAAAAGGCCTCATGGTTTAAGAAAGGACTAGGGCAGAATGGCGGACGCTGTGTGGATGGTCGAGAACAATGACAAGGATATCATGACTGACATTGGACGATGCTGGGGGATGAGGATTGGGGTTCAATATCGGCAAACTTTCTCTCACCTAGCGACAAAGGCCAGAGATCAGAGGCCGTCGCCGACGAGAGGTGGTTTTGGAAGGGGCACACTGCTGATATCGGATACCACACTTAACCCAGTCTGGTGTAATGTAACCCCCTTCGCCCTTTCGCCTCTGTGCTGAAAGTGTGGCAGAGAAGAAGGGTGGAAAAAAACAGACTTTTGACTAAAGATTGGCGGAAGGTTTGCCATTCATCTGAAGTCGATTCACCAATGAAGCAGTTTCCTGGCTCCTTCTTTTGTTTCCAAAGTGAGCACAAGGTGGAGAGGAGAGAACTAGTACAAAGAGATCCAAGTGCGCTTCCAAAACTTTTCCTTGACAGCTTGCAAGCCATGCAAGGGATAAAGTGATGGCGAGCCAGCTTGATCCATAGCTGTCGGCTTTTAGTGCATAAAAAGTAAGAAAGTAGTGCGCGTAGGTTCGTACTTCGTATGCAATCACGTTACATGTTTTACGATTTAGGATATGTTAGCATTGATTTTTTCCCTAGTGATTTCTATAGCCAAAATATGGATGGATGTTTTACAGCAGCTGTGATCGGTAACGATTTGTGATATCGAGACCTGATTTTGCCCGATCTACACGCGACGCTAATTGGTGATAGATCCGAGAGCAACGTCTGCAAAAGATTGCTATCTATACCTTACCTACGGAGTAGGTTGGGTTGGCTGGGATATTACAAGTATTGACATCCGTGTCTTGAACATGGAAAACATGAGACTCGCCACGCCGTCGTGGAAGTTTACTTTTTGGGCCCGAACACCTTAACCACTCTTATTTGATCTAACGCAAATAGATCTAGATATTGTGTGGCAAAAAGTAATCTATTGGATCAAACGTAATTATCTGTAAGGTTGTGATGTAGCTAGCGTTCAAAAAAAAAGAAGAAAAAAAAAACAGAATTCAGGGTCCTCGAGATATTCTCTCCCCACGTATCCGTAGTTGTATCACCTGTTCCGGAAAGCCCGACTGCCCAACCCAGTTCAGAATAGAGCGTTCGCATGCTTCACGGGTCTGCCACGCATATGGCCCTAGGCTGACTCTGGTCCTTCATGACGGTGAGCATCGCGGCCTCCGCGCCTTGCTGGACCCCGAATTTCCTGTCTTACGGTGTCATCTGTCCCGAACTTCGAGGGTCCCCAGCTAAGTCCTGGCTTGTTCGTCATGATCGGCTGCCACTTCGGGGTACAGTTCCATCCGGAAAGGCTGTTCATTATGTAATGTCCGTTGACGTGAGTTCTTAGCTGCATGGCAAAGTCTTCTTCCTCCTGGTTGTGGCACCACATCTGATTCTGTCCCTGGAAATTCGATATGCAGTTCCCATGCAGCAAACCTCTGTGAAGTTGTGTCAATATCTGTCCATATTCGCTAACCTCGTTTTAAACATGGAATTGCAATGCGTTGGGCGATATGTTTCTTGTCTGCCAAATCGCCGAATCAAAAAGCGCCAGATAAGCGCCTTGGTTCGCCTCGTTTTGTCGGCATATCTCCGCTTTTATACGCAGCTCGACTACCAACAAAGTAAGGCTGCGATGCACTTTTGCGCAACAAATGCCCAACGAGTGATTGCATGCCTTAATTTTTCTCTAGGCGCCCAAGTTCATTTACGCATGGGAATCTTGGGGGCTGTCCTCTCTTTCCTGGTGACCCTTTTCTTTATGCATTTTCCCTTCACTTTTGCTATTATCACCTCCATCTCGCCTATCGTTTGCAAGAACAAATCTCAAAACTCGTTCGCCAAAACAACTAGTACTTTATTGCAGCTGTATTTTGTTTTTTTTGACAACAATGAACGGTGTCTTCACCAATGGCGGATTGGGTGAGCGTGGCAATTCGGCAACGCTGGACAAGGTTGACAAACTGAGAGAACTCATTGGTAGTCGTATTTCGCTTCCACAGGTATATTCCATATTTCTTTTTTACATGGTGCGCCTGCCTGCTACATTCATGACGTCTGATGATAAGTGACTCGCCCATAGCTTGTCGTGGTGGGCGATCAAAGCTCCGGCAAGAGCTCGGTCCTGGAAGGCATCACCGGGTTCGCATTCCCACGGGATGCAGAGCTTTGCACTCGCTATGCAACTCAAATCACCTGCCGTCGTGAAGATTTTGAGTCGGTGGTTGTCAAAATCATCCCCCACGAGGATGCAAACCAGGATGAGGCTGCCAGGCTTAAGCGCTTTTTTCGCAAATGGACCACAGCAGTGGAAATGGATAACGAGCGGCTCGGAGAGGTTTTTAGAGACGTGAATCGAGAGCTTGGCATCCGCTCAGGTCGCCGCAGTTCGGGTGAGCCCGATTCGGGGAATGCTTTCAGCCAACACCTGCTTAAGATCGAAATCTGCAGTCCCAAGGTGAGCAAACCACGCCATTGTCCAACTCTCCTTTACGGATAAAATATTAATGGTTTACAGCAAGAACATTTCACCGTCATTGATGTGCCTGGCATATTCCGTACGGAAACGCTAGGTGAGCCCATCATTTGTGTCCTGCCCACCCCTCACCCAAGACACAGTATTAATGAGGCCAATCTGACAAACCCCACGCTCTGGCAGGTCTAACTACCGAGAGCGACATGGCCCTGGTTAGAAACATGGTGATGACCTACATGAGAGATTCCAGAACCATGTATGTCCTCGGCTGTATATGGTGTACATGGCTACCATCAACCCCCCATTTTCACCTACCAAAATCCAGACTGACTCGACATGATATATATTAGCATCCTCGCCATAGTCCCAGCCAACGTCGACCCGGCCACCCAGGAGATCCTGAGGTTGGCCAAGCAAGTTGACCCTGACATGAAGAGGACTATGGGGGTCCTAACCAAGCCAGATCTTGCCATCGAGGCGACCATAAAGCAAATCGCCATCGACCATGTCACACGTAAAAGAGGCGAATTGACATTGGGTTACTATATCGTCAAAAACCGCGGCCCAGACGACATTAGCATGTCATTGGAGGAGGGCCAGGAAAAAGAAGCGGCTTTCTTTTCGATGGAGCCTTGGTCCGTTTTGAAACGAACGGGCAAAACGGGTAACGAAGCCCTTAAAACCCAAGTTCGCGCACTTCTGACCGACCTGGTCAAGAGCGAATTTAAGAATCTCAGATCCGAAGTCGAGGAAGAGCTTCAAACACTTTCAGATAAATTGCGCGCCATGGGGCCTCCGAGGTCAGACCCCAACGCACAGCGGGCCTATTTGAACAATCTATGCGACCAGTTTCAGTCCATCACTCGCGACGCGCTGAGTGGCAACTACACTCAACATGCTGGATTCTTTAGCAATGAGTCTCGGAGGCTCATCACTCGCATAGTGGAGCTCGACGAGCAGTTTTCGGCTGGGGTATCGGTACATGGCCACACCAGACCATTTTATGAAAAGGAGACTTCTGCACCCGTTATACTGCCCAAGAAGAGTAAGAAAAAGAAAGGCCTGGCCGAACCTGCGGTCGAAGAGCCCGAGGCTCCAGTGCCTGAGACTCTTGTGCCTGTGCCTCTCGTGCCTGTACCCCCCGCACCCGAACCTGAGCCTCCCATGCCTGAGCACGCCGAGTCTGTTCCTTCCTGGTCGGAGACAAGGTTCAACCCTTGGGATATCAAGAATAAGAACACCCGGGCAGTGGTCGATTGGGACGATTGGCCAGCAAAAGAAAGGTCTCCGCCAACCATAAAATTGGTAAAGGTGTTTCCGATCATCTATAAACTGCCTGCAATCAACTATTCTGAGGCTTTGAACAAAGCTTTCAGTGCAATGGCAAGCTCTTCCGACCGTAACGAAAGCATCATGCAGCACATTCGCAAAGTTTACAACAACAGTCGAACAGCTAACCTGGGCACGGTTAGTAACACCCAGCTGTTCCATGTCTAGTGATGCTGAGAGCTGACTATGAATGTATCATTAGTTCAATGGATCATTACTCGCGACTGTGTTTATAGAACAGTCCAAGAACTGGGAAGCACTTACACAAACGTATATCGGAATCGCCACGAGGATAATCGAAAACTTCCTCAAAGAGGCCATCAAAGCAATCTGCCACGACTCCAAAATTGAGGAAGAGCTATGTGAAATTGTCCTGCGCGATCATGTCGTGAGTTGCTTTGGCCGTGCAAACGAACACGCAAAATCCCTCCTCAACATGGAGCGTGGCTGCGCCCCGTGGACGGTCAACCACTATTTCAACGATAACCTTTCCAAAGCACAAGGAGGCCGCCTAATAGCCAGCATCAAAAAGATCGCAGGGCTGACGTTGGATGTTGTAAAGAACTCCCAGGGGGAGCAGGTGGCTTATACGCTTACCGAGGCGCAGCTGCAAAGCATGGCGACTCACAACCAAAGCAATGCCGAGCATATGCAGGAGTATATCCACGATGTGCTCAAGAGCTACTACAAGGTTGCAATGAAACGCTTCATCGACAATATTTCTTTATATGTCGTACACCACGACTTGCTTTACGCCGAAGATGGCCCGTTGAATGTTTTCAACTCCAAGTTTGTGCATAGCTTAGAAGAGCTCCAGTTGGACCAGCTCGCTGGTGAAAACAGCCTAGTGAAGTCGGAGAGGGAAAAGCTCGCACAAGATATCGAGAATTTCAGGGCCGCCCTCGGTGTCCTCAAGGGCACACCAGTCAGGGGCGGCTACTCGGCCGCCGACGCAGACTATTAGGCCGACTTCTCGATTGGTTGGCAACCAAAGGTTCAACTGTTTATAGATGTTAAGGAAAACAAGATAGATGGGAGGAGGTGTTTTGGAGAGAAGAGTCCTAATGCCACTCCGCAGGAAGCTAATCCTGGCATCGCCCAATGTGTTGTTTTGTATCGTCATGTCGAGGGATAAATCCAGGCGATCATTGTCTTTTCTAGGGTAGTTGCACCCACGAATGTACGTAGTAGCTACCTACCTACTGGGCACTCTGATCTTGTAGACGAATGCCTGTTTGGAGCTATAGTAATCTGTTATGGGCGTGAGGAGCGGAAAGAAACTTCGGTTATCGCACAAGATTGAGGTGTCGTAGATCTCCGTTAGAAAGAGACTAAAGAAGCAATATGCAGATGCGCCGGCTTCGGCATGTCAGCAGGGGAGGGGCAAAGCATGTAGGAATTGAATGGCAACTGAGGCTTACTGATACTTGCAGTAAGTTTAATTTTCTTCAAGGCGCACAGACAAGAACAAGTTATATGTACAGTACAAGTACAGTAGCAGGTGCAGCGCCGTCGACGCCACCATCTGCAGCCAGTCGGGTTGAGCGGAAGATATAATTGGGCAATGAGATACTTACTTTTACCCTCGGTTCCTTCTGGACCTTAAGAGAAAAAAAAAACACCCCTCCCCCCTCTACCTACGGAATGCGGGACAACTTAACTTTCACCTCCAACAAAAAGACACACATCCCATATTCACAACAAAAAACCAACACGATGACCGACCGCCCCCCAACCGAAGGCCAACTCTCCCCAGACCTCCCAGGTCCGACGACGTACCTCACAGGCCACGACCCCGCAACCGGCAAAGCAATCGTGCATTCCAAACGCAGCGTCAAGTGGGCCCCGCACGACGACGGCAAGATCGCCATGTCGGTGGCGTACTCGACGTCTCGGTTCCCGGTGGACCTCAACGACGACGCCGACGTGGCGGCGCACGAGTCGACCCTCGACGCCGACGGGCACTCCAAGCACGGCCTGGTGCGCGCCAACGGCACCGTGCTGCGGTACGTCGACTTTGGTCCCGGGCACGAGTGCATGATGCACCGGACCCAGAGCCTCGACTACGGCATCGTGCTCGAGGGGACCGTCGAGAGCGTCCTCGACTCGGGAGAGGTCACCGTCATGAAGAGGGGGGACGTCATGGTCCAGCGAGCTACCATGCACGCCTGGAGGAACCCGAGCCAGACCGAGTGGGCGAGGATGATTTTCTGTCTGCAGGACTGCAAGCCGTTGGTCGTTGGTGGGGAGAGGTTGAAGGAGGATCTGGGGAGGGGGATGACCGGTGGACTTCCGGCTAGTGGGAACGATGCGGACTAGAACTGGTCCAAGGTCTAGTCTAGTTCTAGTCGAGACTTAGTACAAGTTGTTTAAAAGTACAAGGGACAGTCTAATTTGCCGAGAGGCTCTTTTTGAGCTTGTCAAGGAGCAACAATTGATCCGAAACAATTTCATGAAAGCTTGTCGCATAGGACAGAATAAGCGATTCTCAATAATCCATCCACTGGCCCTACCCATGCAGGAAAAAAAAAAGAAAAAAAAAAAAAAACTATCAGCAATCAATGTCAAACACAGACATTGTCTGCCTTCCCTGCATAAACATCTGCCCCAGAGACGTGCGATCGGATGATTGGCCGGCTGATCCATCGATCATATCGCGCGACATCAGATAACATCATTTCAAAGCAAATCGAACTTTCAGCAATGCGGGTCATAAGGGGGAGATCTATCGCATCTACTATGTACAGTACCTAGGTATTATAGCAATGCTTAAATTGTTTTGGCAGGTGGAGGCGAGGAATGCATGTTCCAGGCAATCCCAAACAAAAATCTCGGCGGCAAGTTACCAAATCTAGCCATGGTATCCCCACCCGGCGAACCACTTGTTCCCGTGGCCGGGTCGGTAGAGTACGGAGTAAAAATTAAAAAAAAATACGCTCACCGGGGCTCCGTCGATTTTCCCCAAACCAGAATCCACACTCACAAAATCTAGAGTTGCTGGAAAAGGAAGCTCAGCACACGACACAGTTCTTTTTCCGGCTAGAGTTGCTCATATTATCGCTCTTCCATAAAATCACTGCATCTTTCTTGTATACGTTTAATTTCGTTCAAGCTTCTTGGTTTCTCATATTTCATGTCTCGCATTTTCTTTCAGCCTCCTGACTCGTCGATCTTCCTTTCACACTCCTTGGCAGTAAAAAGTGACCGATTAAGGTAGATAGAAACTTTGATGCCCACTTGACTCTCTACAGTACTGTGTAGGCTGAAGAAAGTTTGACGCGCTCCAGGTTTGGTCTGCAGATTTGATGAAAGTAGCAGGAAAGAAACACAAAAAAATAAAAATAAAAATCCTTTACCACGAGGGGCCACTCTTGGCATTTCTTTATATGGTCACTCAAACGGCCCTGTCTCAGGGATCGTTGTCTCACCTGACTTGGCAGCCTTGGCAAACTCACCACGTCTCTTGCAACACTTTTTTTTTTTTTTTGCAGCCTCCTAAAGGGATTTACTATTTTTCCAGAAACTAGAAGGCAATCTTGGCAGCGTAAACCTGCCCGCCAAGCCACATGTCTGGCGACTACCCCATTGAGCTTGGCACGCTTGAATAATGAGCTTGATTGCAGCATCGCGATGATTCGAGACCCTATGGGGACATTTGGATAATTGGTTCCAATGCCATGACGGCTGCGATTGCTTGTCGGGAACAAGAATCCTCCGCCTTGCGCCTTGTCAATGTCCCCATATCCACCCCTTTCATCCGTCTGGCTACGCGCTGGTTTGCCGCCTGATGAAGCCTAGAGCGGCTCAACCTGCTTCCCTTGCTCGAGGCCTTTTGTATATTTGGTTGCCTATTTTGGGCAGTGCAGTAGCAGCAAGGTACGGGTCTGTTATGTAACAGTTGGGTGACAATATGATACCCTTCTGGCTTGGCCCAGAGGCAGCTGGTTATGGTCACATCAGGTAGAGTTTATATATAAGCCTACGAGATTCGCCCTTTCTCGATGAATTTTGGTTTCTTCTTGCATTCATCCTCTGCACGAATCTATACCATCTTTTTCACTTCCTTTGGCCGGCCATCTTTCCATCATCTCGGCAGGACCGACTTTCGTTTGAACACTGTTTCTTTTATCCTCTCTTTGATATAAAGAAAATAACGTCCCCGTCCCATATACACAATACAAACTCTGCTAAGATGCGTGCCTCGTCGATCTTCTTCTTGGCTGCCCAGCTCTCGGCCGTCTGGGCTCTGCCCGCTCCGGCCCCGGCAACCAATGCGCTCTCGGCCGATGCGGCCAAGGCTGGAGAGGCCAAGGCTCCTGGTGGTGCCGCCGAAGGTGAAAAGAAGGAAGAGGAAAAGAAGAACGAGAAGGACGTCCCTGGCCAGTTTGGCGTCGCGGTGGCACTGGAAGCCGGAGCCACCAAGCAGGACGTCAAGTACCCAGCCGGGGTAAGAACCCACCCTGTTACGAGGACTTGGAGTCTTTGGTGCTCCCCGGAAAGACTTTCCATACTAAAATCCATCATAAACACGTGTAGAAAAACGGTGTCCTCGAGATCGAGTTCCAAAACGACGCATCGGGCCGCACTCTCATGGTGACGGAGAACAAGACCCCGGCGCCCCCTCCGGAGGGCTTCGTCGCCCTCGAGCCATCTTCGTACAAGGTGTCGCTTACCGAGGGCGCCGATAACATTAAGCTGCAGCAGGTTGACTACATCAGGAACACCAACAGTCAGTAGCCCTCGTCTTTATTAGAGTTCCTCCTCAAAGCAGACTTCACTTTTATCAGGTCTCCTTTACACCTTTGAGTTGGATCCGCTAACAACATTCTGGTTTTCCACAACAATATAGGCACGGTCGACATCCGCAAAGGCAAGATCGGCAAGCTCTGCACCGAGCTCAACGCCTTCGTCATCGACAAGAACGTCGGCGAGCTCGAGTTCGAGGAGGACGAGAACGAGCTCAAGCTCGTGGTCAAGAACATGATCGGCGAGTGGGGCATCTTCATCCCTCAGGCCTCCAATTCTACTCCTGCTACTGGCGCCGGTGCCGAAGCCGGCAAGGGAACCGGAGCTGGAACTGGTACTGGTACTGGTTCGAACTTGTCCATGGTCGACGTCCTCCGCCAGCTCCTGGGACTGGCCTAAGTCTGTTCGCTCATCGGTTAACTCTTGATTTGAGATACTTCGCATGGCTTCAATGCTCTGTGATGCAACATCCTCAGACTTTGTTCCTTTTTTTCTTCTTCTTTCCTCTTCATCTTCGCTTCTTATCTTCCTCTTTGATGCTTGCAGCTCAAGCGTTTGCGCACCTGGCGACAAGGCTGTTGTTTTCCCCCCACTTTTCTGACATTTGGAGCACAGATGCTACAACCAGACTGTGCGAGTTGTATATAGAAGGCGTTATTTCATTGATATATCCTAGAGACAAAAAAAGATCAGTGTTTGAGCCAAATTGCCAGAGTCTGTCATTTGGGGGCCATGTGTTGTTGCTCGCTTGTGAATTGACGGCTGCCTGCTGACGTTTTGGCGTGTAAGCAATAAGCGGCGCGGCGCAGCCATCGTGAACCCTTACCACCTCGGCGCGCTTAGCCAGATCGATTGAGTGAGGAATCGTTCGCTAAAGCTAGGTACCAGCGCTCTTTTCAGGTGACCGCTGCGACCTTTTGGTGGTCTTGGTGTCATCTGCCTGAAATACTTCCTCCGGTATTGTCCCTCGCCTCGCCACTTGTCCTGAATAGGACTGAGTCTTGCAAGAATGGGTCTGAGAGACCTTGTCACTGCCTGGTTAGAAATTGAGGGAGAGAAAAAAACGACACTGCAATTATTGATGTTTTGAGTCCCCTTGATGATTGCAGCGAGGTCATTTGTCCGACAAAAGTCAACATATATTCCGGGGGATACTAAACTATCGGAGCTAGAAACTCTTAGACAAACAATAGAATAAAGCTGCATCACATCAAGCTCAGATCCTTGCGTTTTTACGACATTACAAACGGCTGTCGCGTACTCAGGGACAGACAAATAACCAATATGTGCCCTGTCTTCCGAACCAGTCACCACACAACCGCTCTGGCCTTTCTCATCATATCTTTGCTCTGTGCACCAACCCTTGCCGCACCAGTCGAAGTGACAACCCCAGCACAGCTACAGCTACCATCAAGCACAACCGCATCAGTAACGGCAAAAAGGAACACAATATCTGATGGACCGATAAAGCAAACTGATACCATCGCCGATAACACGCATGAGCTCCAGCAGCACCTACTGCCCCGGGGCAACCTCCAGGAGCGCGTCGGCATAACCCCCGAGTCTACTGGGTCCATTCCGACGGCCATACTCGTCGTCGTGGGGTGCGTGATCGGCATAGGGGCTGCAAGCATTGCCGTGTTTGGGTTTGAGTGGAAGAGGTGGGGCCGTGGTTTGACGAGGAAAGATCACATCGATATTGTTCCTAGAGTCGAGGAGAAAGAAAATATTATCCCATCAACGGACAAGAAGGGCCAGGCCGGGGAGGACAAAAAGAATGACATGAAGTAAATGCAGATTAATAACGGGATCCAAAATGTTAGTTCTATATACTTTTGACAGTCACCTTTTCCATTTTTTGAGATAGCTTTTTGAAACTTGTTCCCATTCTATGTCTTGTACTTCTATGAACTCTTTATGTCGGAATATCTTTCATTTGACTGGAAAATAATTCCAAGTCTTATCGTCGCTTTGCCTCACCAATCTTCTTCTCCTCCCGTCTGGCTGCAATGGTGTAGAATATGCTGCCATCAAAAACACCTCTGACATCCTCCTTCTTCATGCGGCCGTCTTTGGGCCACAGCATGTAATAAGTAGCCGACCCTTTATCATGGGGGCCAAGGCTATATCAGCAACAACATTCAAGCTGAAGATCTCACTCACACACATGACAGAAAGAAGAAGAAGACAGAAAGAAAAAAAAACTCACACTCTATAAACGCATGGAACCAACCAACCGGATCTGCAATCATCCTCTGTCCCTTGAGCAGGTTCACCACATCCCGGGCGGTCATGTAATCGCGACCCTGGGCGTGCTTGGCAAACAGATCCTCGAACCTCTGCGGCACGAACCGACCCTCTGCGTCGTAGGCACCCGAGGCGCTGCCGTGCTTGTCCTTGTGGATCTTGGACAGGTAGATGCGGAACATGGGGTCCGGGATCCACGAGTCGCCCGTCGCGTACGAGAAGTTGCTGTGGATGACGAACACGGACAGGAACGACAGCACGGCGCCGAAGCCTAGCCGGTAGAAGCCGACAAAGGTGTCGCGCGGCCAGATGATGCCATCGCGGTCCTTTTTTTTGGTTTTGGTAATTTTGAGACAGAAGATCAGCAAATCGAGTCCTACATCCCATGGTTCACCATGTACTAACTAAATCTTGTCGAGCAAAAAAGTGAAGGTCAAAGAAATGTGTCTCACCCTGTCAAAGAACTCAAGGTGCTGCTGCAGTACCGTCTGATCACTGTGATTCTTCGCATAGTCCCCGTCGGTTGTGCCCTCGGGCCGATCGTACGTGGCGGCGATGTTGGCACGGCCCACGCCGGGATGGGGTAGGCGGTCCTCATCCTCGGGCTGCCATGGCTTGCGGGCCTCTGTTATGGGGACCTCTGGGATGGAGGTCACGATGGCGGGCTGGGAGTCGTCGACCTCGGCGAGGGTATCGTAGTTGGAAAGTTTGTGGGCTTGTTCGTTGGAAAGTTGTTGCATCTTCATTTGACTAGCCTGGGGGAGAATCTCATTTCTTGATTTTTTGGTGGTTTTGACTTTTTTGGCCGTTTTGGAACATTGACTGATTCAAAGGCCTATTATCTACAGAAAATTTCTTGAGCTTCCATTGGTACCTTACTACCATAGGAAAATCCCGCCCTTCAAACAAAACAGTAAGGCATCATTATGATAGAAAGCACATTGACGTCATTATTGCGCTTGGAGGAAGCAGACTGTGCATCTTTCAGCATGTTATGGATGCCCGCATTCGAGCCAGGTTCGCCAATCGACGTATCATGGATTACACAAGAACGCAAATGTTTACCTATGTTTTGTTGTCAGGGCCGATCTCGCCAAGAGTCCGATATACTTTGCGGTTTGGATTTGCGGGTCTCACTTTTGCACCTTTGTTTCTGTATACCGCCCCCTCCGCGAAGAGGTAGTAAAGTAATACCTAAAAGATGAATTGAATTACCTAATGCAGGTGCAAAGAACTAATGACTGCAGCTCCGAAAACAATTTCAAACAGAGTTCGAAAGCGCACTGTTGAGAAACAAAGCGATTGCATCGCATCAATGTCGTCATGACAATAGGGACGAGGGCGTATGTATGTCGTCACCACTTGGCAATTCTACTGAGTGCTTCTTTAGCTGTGCGACGTATATAATTCTTATTTGAGAACCACCAAATGTCATCCTTGTACAGACAAGAAAACATTACAACCATATCTTCTCACACACCTCAGTCTTCAAGAAAAGAAAACAATAACTCATAATCACCACTTGACAAACAGGCGCCTCAACATATCAAAATGGAAAGCAACAACCCCGGACAGGACAAGCCCATTGGCATCCCAACACAGGACTTCAGCAAGGACGCCCCTAGCACCGGTGCCGTCAAGCCCAAGGCAATGGATGCCCAGGGAGCTGTTGGCAAGCAATTTGAGGGTAAGTTCTCTCGTCTAATTTTGACGTCTCTGCCTTGTAGGACTAACAAAAGACACCAAAACCACAGCCGACGGAGCGATTGGTTCAATAGGTCAAGCCGTTGGAGGTCCTCTGGCTGCGGACGGCATGATTGGAAAGCAGTTTACCAAGGACGGCGCCATCGGTGGCACCATTCAGAACAACATGGGTGGTGTCAAGAAGGCATGATGGGCTGGAAAAGATCGGCATCTTCGGTGCATTGGGACAGGAAACGGCAAATGGGGTTTGTAACCTATTAGCTAGCTTATCAGGAGGGCATACAGAACCTCTAAACGAGTCTCAACAAGCATAAGATGACCAACAAGCATAATATTCACTTTCAAACTCTTTGGATTTCTCCGTGATTGTTTTTTTTTTTAAAAAGCTATTATCTGTCATTACTCGCCCTCCAATCCACCAAACAGTTTCAAAACGAGTCAACACCTCCCCGACATCATACCCGGCATCGCCTCAAGCGGCGATCTTGCCCAAAGTAACCTCACAAAGGAAGCCGAGTCGTCGGCCAGCACGATGGAGTGCGGAATCCTCAATGGCGACCTGGTAACCTTCAAATTAAACATGGAATTTTCCCTCCCGACCCGCATCGACTCGGGAAGCCTGGCAGTCCTTGACGGCTCCTTCTTGACCACCCTGTCCTGTCGTGCCGGCGAGCAGCCGGTGCGCAACGTCTTGACTGCCCGGGTCTGCATCCTGCACTGGCTGGGTCCTTGCCGCGTCTGCCTCCAGAGGGGTTTCGAAAAGCTTGTGGTGGTTTTTTGTGTGTTTTCTTGGCCATTACCGGTTGACTCGCGCCGTCTGGCTGTCGGTTGGGGTGTGACCGAGTCCAAGGTTTGTGATCTGAGAGGAGAGGGCATAGGATCTGAAGATGCTCGCTTGCGGATAGCCATTGCGCGGTTCAGGCCTTGTTTTGTGATGTCGGTGTTGTTGGTGGTGGTGGTGTTGTTGTTGTTATTGTTGTTATTGTTGATGTTGTTTGTGTAAGTGGTGGTGTTGCAGGATTCCATGTTGGCGGCCTTTGGTGTTGTGTCTCTATTGAGTTCAAACTGCATCTAATTAAGTCAAAAGGCGACGTTTTTAATGATGTTTTTGTGTTGAAGAATGAGAAAAAAAATGTGATGATGAATTTTAAATATCTTTTGTCAACTTCAATTTGTTTACCTTGACTCGATATATATCTCAAGACCGTGAATTGAATCCGCGCAGCCAAAATAGGCGCCTGGGGGGCTTGTTGGGGTTGGCTCATGGCTATGCGATAATCTTGGCTGTGTAATGCCTGGTCAGGTTGATTGGGTTGTGGGCGCAGCCGGTGCAATTACTGTCCCATGCGGGCTGTGGTAACTCCTTCGTACCTTTTTTTGACACCCCATGCCAGGGAATTTCCCTGCAAGGGACGTAGTATACGCGTGAACGGACACGGAATTGAAATTCAAGCCCGTTATCTCTGGAGACAGATCTACATAGTAAACAGAGTACAAATGCAAATTGGTTGTTTCAATTCCAGTCAGAGAACCTTGCAAGAAATTATTTTTGGCTTGTTTTGGGAATCAAGTTCCTAGCTACGGAGGCATTGCGACAACAACAAGACGTCAGCAGACCACACGTTTGCCAAAAGCAGCAAAAATAAGCACCTTGAAAGCCCTGTCATTCCCAATTTTGTCTATGGCTTATTCCGATCCAAACAATTCTGCGGCTTGTCGGGCAGCCCCAAGATCGCGAACCCCACCTCAATTATTCTTTCTGCCTACCACCTTAGGTAGCCTGGCTGCTTTGTTGCCTTGCCCTTTTTCATTCCTTTCACTTTTTTTTTTTAATCACCTCCACCTTCTCACCAAGCAATCATCCCGGAAACGGCATCGTGGCAGGACTCTTGTAACCATTCAGCCCCACGCTCCGCACCCCAAAGATCACATTATCCTTTGTCAGCGGCACCCTGAAGCTCGTAACATCCCCGACGTATAGTTGGTGCGTCCACATGCTCGCCGTCGTCGGCCTCCACACCACCTCGTACCCCTTGACCAGCGCGGCCCCGGCACCCGCGATCCTCGCCCACGACAGGCCGCTGTCGTTTGAGAGCGTCGCCGTGTCGACCGTGACGTTGCGGACCTGCGGCGGCGCGTTGGCCAGCGACCACGCCGCGGCGAGGTTGACCTTGGCGACGCGCGCCACGTAGTCGTAGTCGACAAACTCGGGCAGGTCGCCCAGCACGGTCCCGTCCGACGCGTTGCGCACGTCCTGGTGCTGGTGGTTGAAGTCCTCGTTGGGCTCGGTGAAGCGCACCGCCGACCCGTACCCGGCTTCCAGGAAGCTCCTGTGGTCCCCGCCCCGCAGGTACCGGTCCAGTCGGTACACGAGCGCCACCCGCATGTCGGTGAAGGCGTTGCCCGCCACCTCGGCCACGAACCGTCCCAGCTCCCGCGCAGGAGAGTCGTTCTCCCCGCCGATGCTGGCTCGCGTCGCCGCCCGGTCTGCGGACTCGCCTGGTGGTGATCCTCCTTGGCAGAATACCCGGATGGTATGTGGGTCCTTTTCGCCCCGTGATCCCGTGGAAGATCCGATGATGTCGTTGTTGAGCACGCCTTCTACGTTGACCGAGGCGTTCCGGTAGGTCTGCGCCATGAAGGCTGACCCGTAGAGGCCCTGCTCCTCGCCCGCCACGGCGGTAAAGACAATCGTCGCGGCTGGGCGGCGCGTCGCAAAGATGCGAGCGAGTTCCATGGCCACTATTTTTGTGGTCACAGAAAAAAAAGTGTTAGCAAGTAAATCAAGGTTGCCCCATACCCGCAAATCTATCAGGTAGGAGGAGTAAATGCAGAAGAAAAATAAAAAAGGAAACCCCACAAGCAACACCCGAAGCATCATCATTCGCCCCCGGCGCATCAGCCTCGTAGTTCATAACATCCGTGATCCGACTATCATAATGACCCGAGACGACATATACCCTATCCGGATCCGTCTCGCCCTTCAACGTGGCAACGACGTTGCTAATCTTGACCGGGAACGATATCCGCGACGCGACGCCCTGTATGTACCCGGGCACCGTGACCTCCATCCTCCCGCCCGCGGCGGCCGCATAGCCACGCATCTCCTCGGCGATCCAGTCCCTGGCGGCGCCGATGCCGCGCTTCGGGTCCGCCTGCGTCGACAGCGTGTGGCGCGTGCCGAAGCTGACCAGCTTCTCCACTATGGCCCGGATCCGCGCCGGGTCGACCTCTCCTAGCGCCGCCTGCAGGTCCGCGTCGGGCAGCTGCGCGTTGATCACCTCGCCGATGGGAGACGACGGCGGTGGCCAGTTGGCGTTGGCGCACACGGCTAGGTTGGAGTCGTCGATGGCGACCTGGGCCGGGAAGGGGAGCGGCATGGCTGCCGTCGTCGGTGCTGGTGCTGCGTCACGGGGAACCAGGGCGGCGCCGGCGAGGTGCGCTGCCACGGTCGCCAAGGCCGCCACTGCTCCTGGTGTTGATCGCATGGCTGATGGGATGGGTCTAGGTTGTTTGGGCAGTTTGATGTCCACCTACGCTAGGGCTTCACCTGGTTCAAAAGGGGGTTAGGAGAGAAGGATGTTTTACAGACTGGGAGAAGGTAATGAAACGCTTGTGCAACCACGAGTAATAAATAATACGCAAAAAGGTCTACATCTATCCGGTTCGCATCCAGGGAAACGGCATCATAACTCTGTTCTTACCCCTCATTTGACGTGCCATCATCACCCCAAGCCGTGCTATCTCTGCCCACTTTTTGACGCAATCTTTGCCCAGGCAAGTTGCATCGATGACGGCGCCGGTACAGGTTTTGCGGCTTTTCCAAAAGGGGAAGGTAAATAGTGTTATGGGTTGGTGATTGAAGATCCCTTTTCAACCGACAGCACATAACAAGACTGCCAATTCAACTGTGATGGTTTATTCTTCGTCCAAGGTGAATATATTTTCATAAACTCAAAAGTGTATTCGATGGTTAATGAGTCCAGGACCAACTCAACTCGAGTGGACATGGTTGCTGAGGATGACCAGACTAGCTTTTATGGTTATATCCAACCAGTCAAAACGCTCTTGCACTCAAAATATCGGGATCCTTGAGCTCATTAACATACGCGACAAGTCTGCTTGCCTTGGCGTCCAAACGAATGACTTGAATTCGGTATATAGCCCCGCATGAGGGACAAAAAGGCAAAACCCCGATGTACCCTGCCCAACCCTACACCGCAAACACCTTCTTGGGTGATTCGGTCTAGGTCATACCGTGAACGTTGGAAGTTTACGCTCCCGTATCGCCTCATCAGGTCCATGGCGACTTGAGTGAGCTCTATGATGACCACGGCATCTCGGCCGGGTTGGGCATCGGGAGAGTCTGCGTTATGCCGAGGGGCGAGATTGCATCGCAGTGCGGCACAGGATGACCCGGTCGTTGGTGCAATCGCCTTATCCCTCCAAAAGAGTACTGGTAATCATGTCCATGATTCCCGTGCTGCGAGACGGGTAGGCATTCACCCTGGACGGTCAGGCTGTTGTTGTGCACTGCCCACCACACTGGCACAGAAACCAAGATGCCGTTGGCCGGCGCCCGCGCTGCAAAAGTTCGAGCTCAAGATGATGCTTGACCATATCAATCACCATGTCGATCGCATTTGCTGGATCCTGACCCCAGATGAATGCAAACAAGGTCCATCATTCCGCTTTGACACGCCTTTCCCCCGCGCCGTTGTTTGATGCAAAATATCATGTTCAGCCTCGACAGACTAGCAAGTTTTCGATATGTCTTGGCATATGTCTAGCACTCAGAACAAGAGAGCAGCACCAATCAGAGCGCCCGCGCCAGCAAACGCCGCCGAATCGTACCTGGTCAGCTTGTGAGCAGGCTTGGGTACATGGGTTTCCACATGGTTGGTTTTGGTGTTTGGTCCATCCACTGTGCTATTGCAATTGTGTTGGGGAGCGGCGAGTCTACAAACTGCCATTGAATTCCTGCAAGAGAGAGAAAAGAAAAGTCAGATACGAGGTTCGACAGTGTTTGAACTGGCGATTTAATTACTCAAGATGACAACGTACGCAGCACCGGACGATATAGCAGGACCGTTTGAGCTTGGATTTGAGACTACTGCTTGCGTTGCGGAACTGACCTCGCTCAATGTGTCGATGCGGGCAGTATCATTCGGAGAATCGCATGTCGAGGTGCTTGCTTGGCTTCCCGACTGCCGTGTGAATGACGGACCATCAGTGGCAATCACGTTGGCCGACGGGGCAACGAGGGAAATTTCGTGGGATCCAATGTCTGGTACAAGTGTCGAATGGCAATCATGAGCGAACACTGTTTGTGCGGTTGCTGTGGTCACTATTGCTGCATAGAGGAAAGACCCGAGGTGGTGGTGCATCATCATCTTGAATGTTGAGACAAGGTTGAAAGACAAGTTTCGGATACAAACCGACAGAACCGGCACCCAGCGATCAAAAACTAATCGACGTGGGGAGGCATCGGTTCTTATTAACATACCTCTTTTTATTTTGCCTAGCAAAAAAAAAAAAAAAAAAAAAAGATTAAAAAGATTACAGCCAAGGCCAAGATCGTGTGGACCAGAAAAAAAAGAAAGAAACAACAATACAAGTCGTTGTCAGCCAAGTGTCCTGGCCGCTCGTTCGTCTGATTACACTGGTCTTGGGAGGAAAGCGCCGAGATGGCCGAAAAGGGTCGTGTTCGGTACAGCGGCACGCTTGTAAGGCTGAAGCTTTCGATTTCTTCCATCCTTCTTTGACGCGCGTACGCCCGCCAAGTTACAAAATGGACTTTTTACGCTTTGGAGTTAAAGGAAACCCCGTAAGATGAGGATTGTGGGCGGGTGGGCTGTGTGTGGCTTGGGAGTTGTTTGTTTCTGTTTTTGTTGGTTCTAGTTCGTAATAAGAGGGTCGGTAATCTATGATCATAGCGTTCGTAATTGATAATCTTCACAGTCTTGGACCGGGGGTGGAGCTTATGTGATGGACTAATTCGATGCCTTGTCATCAAACAGGACAAGGGAATACATATCCGAAAGTAAAGATATTACAATTGCTAACTATGTAATGCGATACTGTAGGGAGTTTATTTAGCTTCCATTGTCACCCTTAAAGATTCACCACGGCACAGTAAGATCGGGTGTGGTGTGAGCGGAAAAGCAAGGTACCCAGCCAAGCCAGCTTTACAACTACCGATTGTTGACCCAAGCAACGGGCGCCTGCTTGGCCACACGAGGTCCCACAATCCATCTCCAGGGTCCCCAAAAACAAAAAGAAAAGAGAGAGAAAAAAAAAAAAAAAGACCAGCCAAAAAATACCCCTGACATGGCGCAAGTCCAGGCCTGTCTTTAGAAGTCCGACAGGGTTGAAAGGAGCGCCATGGTCGCGTACTATATGACACGACAACCCGGCTTTGAATCCAACATCTATGGTGAGGTTTTACCATGATGATAATGAGCGCACGTTTTGGTGCTGGAGTAACAGACGTGAAGAATTAGCGCGCGAGTCAGGTGCGGAAGAACAGTTTACCCCACTGTGACAGGACTGACAAATGGAGACCCATTTGTCAAATGGCGATGGCATCATCGGCTCCCGCATTGGTCCGGGGTATATATTTTGGGGGCGAGTATTTATCAGATGGAGAATTAACAACTGTCAGATGTTATGAGATGAAAAAAATCAAGAACCACTTTTTGATTGCGAGAATCCCATCCTACCTACTTGCCGTTAAACTGAAAAAAAAACCTCAATTCGGCATTTTGAAGACAGCGACACTCCGTACCTGCCTTGAACGCCTGCCCGAGATTTCCGTGTAACTGCCAGGAAGGAAGGAAGGAAGGAACAATACCCCGCACAAACGACTAAACTTGGTTCAACTTCAGGCTGTTCAGCAAAGTGACTTTCCTTCCTGATCAACCCAACACAGGGTACGATACCTGGTACCTAAATTACCCACCCACTAGGCTCAAATATCAGAAAATCAGCTATGGCAACTACCGGCAGTTTCCGCTATCTCGATCCAACCACGCTCGGAAACACCGACAGCGGAAAACCATGGAGCAAAGTCGATGTCGACGTCACCTCGTGGAAGCGCATTGCCATTGAACGTCCTGTCCATGACATGCGCGCCGAAGGTCTTGAAAACTTCACCACCGACAACTCTGGCTTCTCGGTTTACCACCACCCGGCTGCCGAGAAAGACTTTACCGACGACAAGGCCGTTCGCGAGGGTTATTACTCCGAGGTCGAGTCTCTGCTCAAGGAAAAACTTCCAGGCATCAAAAAGATTGTCATATTCGACCATACTATTCGCCGTCGGACGCCGGACAGTCCTCGACAACCTGTGCAAGCTGTTCATGTGGACCAGACTCCCGCTGCCGCCGAGGCAAGGCTGCGTCGTCATGTTACGGATCCTGCCGAGGCTGAGGAACTGGTCAAAGGACGGTACCAAATTATTAACGTCTGGCGGCCGATAGGATGGCCGGCGTCCGATTACCCACTTGCTGTGATTGACTGGCGCTCAACGGAACCCAAAGACCTGGTCGCCGTTGATCTTCTATACCCGAAGCGGCAGGAGGGGCAAGACGACGATGATCGTGGCAAGGAGGTTCTCCCGGATCCTGCATCTTTGGCTAGCTCGGAGGGGTATGAAGTTCGAGGTGAGTACCCCGTATTTCGGAGAATGCTTTTACTTCTCCGTTTCCAAGTTTCGTTTCTTCTTTTCGTCGGCAGTGACCGGGATATACGATACTAACCAGTTGCCATGAACAACGAACCCAGGCGAAACGTACGCCATCGCTCCTAATGACAAGCATAAGTTCTACTATGCCAAGGATATGACCCCAGACGAAGTAATGTTTATCAAATGCTTCGATTCTAGGAGCGAAGGCCAGCCAAACGGGCGAAAGGGTCTTGCCGCACTGACTCCGCATACGGCCTTTGTCGATCCTGCCACGCCGCCCGACGCTAAAGGCAGACAGAGCATTGAAGTGCGCTGCTTGGTGTTTTACGAGTAAAATGAAGCCATGGTTCCACAGTCCTACATGTTCCATCTTTTTTTGGATTAGTTTCTTGTGTTGACAGTTAACAACATCAACGAAACCTTGAATCCCCCGTCGTTCCTAGCAAATTGTCAAAGTGGTGAACTGCCTGCCGCCATCATAAATTGTCAAATGGATCTAGCGCTCGTCAGGCGAGCTTCCGTGGTCACCCTGTCCTTGACCACGTCACCTGGCTAGCTTCCCAACCTCGAGCCTAGAATGAACTAACATTTTAGCAGTTGCCGTGAGTTGACCACCTGAGATGCGCTAATCTTGAGTGGCTTGGATTTAGACCTTTTCTTCCATAACCCCACGTGCTTTGCACCATCGCCCCTGCTCCCATGCAAGATTTGTTGTTCATATCGCGGAGACCTTCCCTGCTGCAGGGACGGCCAAGCTAAAGTGGTTTTTTTTCTCTCTCTTGCAGTGTTAGGTTTACTCCTAACCACTTGGAAGTTGACAATTGAACTCGGTTCATGTGAATATGGTGGATGCTCGCGTCCGATACACAGCTCACAATCACAAGGCTCCGGTCGAAACCGCCCGGGAATCACAAGCAGTGACGGAAGACTTGCATCTAGTGCAGCTGGCCAGCCCCCTTTGGGTTTTTGGCCAATGCACGTCAAATTTCACCATATTCACTGAAATACCGCACTCAAACCTTCGACATTACAACATTTTCAAGTATCCCATCGAGTATATCATGTCTCGCCCAGCAAATAAAACATAGCATATACTGTTACCCCCACTTCTGCGAAAAGAAAAATACACAAAAGATGGGAGGCAGCAGTTCCAAAGGGGCTTCGCCCTTTCCTCTCACAAATTTCCAAGATAGCCTCCTTACACCACCAGACGACACATCAGTCCGCCAGACGTGGACCATACTCCGCTCCGCCATCGATTCCCACGCCCGCCGCTTCTACCACACCGACCCCGTCTACCACTCACGGGAGCTGATTCGCGAGTCCATACACGACGCTGGCGTCGTCGACGATGCGCAGGAGGCAGAGGACCTCGCCACTTTGCTTCACTCCCCGCGCCACCGTCGCATGGGTCTCCGGATATGCATCGCCAGGGTCATGGTCAGCAGCATCGACTTTTATAGCCATCCGGACGAGACGAGTCTAGATCCGGCAGTTGTGGAGTTGATGAGGCGGTTCGATGAGTTGAGGCCCGAGCTGGGCAAAGGTAAGGAGAAAATGAGAAAACACCCCGCCAGGTAAACAGACCCAAGCTAACAAGAAGCGGCCACAACCCCTCTCTTTCACAGAAGAAGAAGCCGCCCTCGCCGCTTGGCGCATGATAACCGCATTCTTCCTCCAACCGGGCGCGCAGGACCACCACGCGGTCGTCAAGCCGTGCGTCGCGACTCTGGAGCGTCTCCTCGTCGTCTTTGCGCGCTCCAACTCCCCGACCGAGCGGGATCTGCGCCTCTCGGGGATCGCGGCCGTGTCGACGCGGGCCGTCGAGCTGGGCGAGAAGCTCTTTTGCCACGCGGCGCGGTGGAGGTTCGAGTGGAGACCCCCGGCGGAGGAGGTGGACGAGAAGCCGCACTACTACTCGGGCGGCAGGGACGGGAGGCGTAGCATCGTGATATTCCCGGCCCTGCTGCGGAGCGACGACGACGGGCCCAAGAAGAGAGGCGGCATAAACTACGTCATCATCAAGAGGAAGGCCGTCAGCGCGGGGAGCTTCTTCGACGTGCCCCCGCCCGCCGACGACGGGAGCAGCAGCAGCAGTAGTAGTAGCAGTAGCAGCGAGGAGGACGACGACGATGTGCCTTCGAGGAAGGCGTCGAGTAGGGGGAGGGGAAAGAGTAGTGTGAGGAAGAAATGATTCCTGGTTGTTGTTATCATGGTGTTCTTTTTCGTGTTTATTCTTTTACTCTTGTTTGAAGAAATTGTCAAAGGGAGACATCATACAAGGTGTTTTGTTATTCCTTCTTTTTTATGTAAAAGATGCACAAACACACTTTTTTCCTCTCACCCCTGTCTCTTTTTACAACCTTCTTTGCCACAAAACGTAATTTAGCATTCATGGGGATAATTTTCTGATTCGTGTAATCGGTTTCTCTACTTATAGTTTCTCGAAAGCATATACTCAACAAGATACAGTTCTCGTTCGATACGAAGTCTCTACCACAAGGCCCGCCACAAGTACAAGGAGCGGACATCTGTGTGGTTCACGGTTGAGCTCGCAAAGGTCGCCGAGGGCTCGACGCTGCTGCCGCCGCCACTGCCGTCTGAGAGGTTCAAGACCAAGCTGGAGCGTCTTCGGTGTGGTGAATGCGGGAGCGTAGTCGTCAAGGAGTACGGCCTCAGGTGGGCTGTGCATGGGTATTTGCTCAAGGTTGTCTTCGTGGAGGCAACCATATGATACAGAGAACAGGCGAGGGGGTGTCTGTGTAGGCGTTTTTTCTTCTTCTCCTTTTCTTCTTCTTTTATTTCCCCCCCTCAACTGCACCAAAGCATAGTCTATATACGACATGCGAACCCACACACCCCGTCACTACCACGGTCTGCAAACCCTGTCTCATTCTCCAACCTTCCCATGATCTGCTTGCCAGAGTACTACTACGCGCAGCTCTCCTTGGTGCAGCCCATATCCGTGTACGTGATCCCCGTCCAGCCTCGGCAGACGCTGCACCAGGGTTCAGCTTTGACCGTTCGACATGGTTCTTCGGCGATGGTGTCACCAGCTCGGTTCCATTTCGGCCCACTGTCATTTGCGATGCGCACAGAAATATCCTGCCTGTCATGCCGTAAATCTTTCAATCTTTGTAAATGTCACTCGGTTGGAGTTCTGTTGCGAGCAGACTGGGCTCCGACCACAATGCCCGTGAGAGTGCTGTGCACCTTCATGGCTGTGTCAAGTGCGACATGGAAGTATGGTAAGACCCGGAGTTAATGTTAGAGGTATTAAAAAGAAGACAGTAGAGTCCTTGGTTTAAGCCTTCAAAATAAGAGCACAGCCAATATCCAGACCTTAGCTGCCAAGATGGCAGATATTTTCACCGTATATTCCGCTTGCAGCCAAGACCTCCGAGCTCCTGGGTTGAGCTGCAGAGTAGAAGATAACTGGCATATTGAGAGTAGGCGGCTCGGGAAGGATTTTCATCCCCTTCGATTACATGATCCTAAAGTCAATACATCGTCAAAATTTATTGGCAAAAACGGAAAGTAAATTCTAAACCTCGAGTAGTGAGTTCGAACGGTCACTAGACATCGATCCAGCTCCGATGACCACGATCATGAAAACATACTATGGCCCGCACGTAGATGTAAAAATCTTCAATCACTACAAAGGAGGCTCACAGTGAGTAGATGATATCATATTCCCACAAGATATTCAGCTTGTACAAAACCCCTATGGAAGGTCAGGAACAGGCTGGACCTTCTTGATAACCTTTGCAGGTGATCCTACCGCGACAGAGAACTCGGGGATCGACTTGGTCACGACGCTACCAGAACCGATGGTTGTACCCTTACCGATTGTGACGCCGGGCAAGATGGTGACGTTCCCGCCGATCCAGCAGTCGTCCCCAATCGTAACAGGCAAGGCATATTCAATACCGTCCCGGCGCGACTGTACCTCCGTCTCGTGGGTGGCGGTGAAGATGGAGACAAAGGGGCCGAACATGACTCGGTTGCCGATGTTGACGATGCCACAGTCTAGAATTACGAGGCTATTTGTTTAATTGTATGGCAATTACATGTTAGTAACTAGAACTAGGTAGACTAGTGTAGTCTCCGGGTCAATTAGAGTATGCCAAGATACAAGCGGACTTACTTGAAGTTTGAGTAAAAGTTGTCGCCGATAATGATGTTACAGCCATAGTCAATGTTGACTGGGGGCTCAATAAAGGCGTCCTTGCCGACCTTGCCCATTATTCCCCGGAGGAGCTCTTCACGGCCCTTTTGCAGCGATTCAGGCGTTGCATCTTCAGGGAAGTAGTGGTTGTAACTGTGCATGAAACGCCGGGCCCTAAAGCGACCCTGGACCAGCTCGGGTACGAAAGAGTCGTACCTTTGGTTTCCGTCGTGTTAGTTTTGAACACCTTTACCGTGTGTGCCCCAGTTTCTACTTACAAGACACCCGAGATCATCTTTTCGTAGTCATCGCACCAAGGGATGTTCTCCAGCCCTCTGGCTATGGCGATTTGTTCTTGGTCTTTTTCGGTCTTTGAAGCCATGATGACTGTTGATGCAGAGATATGTTGTCGCGGCTATTCTAACCCAAGTTGGGAAAGTTTGGATGACGGGAGAATAAGTCGACCTGATCGTGGTTGCCCAAGCTTGCTGGACTGACAGACAGCTTGATGCTTGGATGCTGAGGTTTTTGGTGGGGGTGGATACCTGGACTCGCTGGCAAGGTACCTAGGTACTGAAGGTGCGGGGTAGCAGGGGACCAATTGATCGATGTTTGGTTTGTTCTTCTTTTGTCACGACGGACAAAATCAGGGCTGGGATTTCAGTAGTAGATATTCGTTGCAGCAGAGTTAATTGCAATGCGCCTGAACGGAAAGAAAAAAAAAAAACATCCTCAAGACACAGAGAGGAAAAGATTTTTGTAGAGACGCCAAGAACAGTGCCTACCTTATACGAAGTTTCCCCAGGCGCACATCTGTCGGAGTTTCCTGATTGAGCTAGTGCGGACCTGCCTGTACACACATGCTCCACAGCGCTTTCCCCTGGTTTGGCGGGGCATTTTCAAAGAAGTCACGGCGTGAATGATGAATGTTTGTTCCCATTCAACAAAACCTTAGGGACTTTACCTTACTTCCATTTACTTTGTCAGCATCAATCATTTTTCCAGCCATCGCCTAGAACATAGTACAGAACTCAAGTTATTTTGCGGTGACGCGAGTTATTTTTTCCCCGCATGTCTTCAGCAGATTTACAGTCAATGGAGATCGATGAACCACGTCCCGATGGCGGTTCAGTCAGCTGCGAGCTCAACAGTATGGAAGCGACCTACTACAACATAGCCGAAAACTGGAACTGGACGGGCCGTGAAGCCTAGATGATCACAGCCTCGTGTGTGGTCACGTTGAAACGTGATCAATTTCGGAAAGCTTCATTCGCGAACAATCTCGAGGGGCGTTTCAAGGTTGCGATAGAGAGAGCTTGGGTCAAGCTCCGCTTCTGTCATCCAGCAATTGCAGCTACAGTCAGTCGAGATCCCAACACAGACACGCTCAGAAGGTCTTGTCTTCGCGTCGGCAATACAGCTGGTTCGACGATATCTGAATGGGTGGCCGCAACGTATAGAAGCGGTCCTACCGAGGAGTCCATGTCGAGCATAGAAGGGTCGTTGGACATGTGCCAACTCTCTGCACTCATCCCAGAGCCAGATCTTCACAGCGAAATTCTGGAGACTCAATTGATTCTGAGATCGCCCGCCTGGTTGATTGACAACAACGGCGCCCTCGGACTTCTCAATGCGCTGGTCATGTTCGCCGCCAATGATATCAGAAGGCCTACACCAGAGAATCTCGACTAAGGGAATCGAGATATCAACATAAGTCCTCTGCGTACCAGGTATGCTCCTGTTTTGCCTAGCAGCCACACACGGAAACCGCTCGGTCACGGCAAGCAACCTGCTGCTCCTATGCCACCCGGTGTCGTAGCTTCGGAATTTCCCACACATCTCAATCTACTGCCCGAAGTACGCCTGGGCCCGGAGTCGATGATGCCCACCAACCGATATATCGAGCTGAATGAGATTGACACCGCATTATTGGTGACGAATCTATCGGCGTTAGGCAGAACAGTGTCTCATGCCTTTCATGCAGCCATTATATTGGTATCTCGAGATTGGCAGGTAAAACAGCCTCTCATACTTTCTCTACCCAACTGTTGTACCACATGAATATGCTGACCATATTCACCTCGAGCCTCGCCAGAGCCGACACCTTTTGCAAGGCTCAGATGCCACCGCCGTTCGTTACATGAGCCGCATTACCTGTGATACAAGAGATTTCAATCCTCGCAGAGTTCAAGACCCAGCATCGGTTCATCACAGACTTTCACACAGATGTCTCCAGGTCGACGTGCGCGCTTCAAGAGACCTGCCAGTGCTTGTCCCCAATTGGCAAGATGGGCCACCTCCAAGCCTCGTGTCTCTAAACAGCACACTTGGGAGAGTTGGAACACTTCTCTTCAACTGCATGAGTCCCAAGCATTCTCAAGCAGACCAGCATGAGTTCCTTTTCGTTATGCAACAAATCAAGAAGTTCTGCGCAGAAGCCCAACCTGAACCTGAAGTCAAGCCTGCGGCACTTGAGGATGCCGATGCTGCCGACCCAGAATTAGTGACGTTCTTGGAAAGGAGCGATCAAACCCCTATGCTGCTGTTTTGGCCTGGAATGGACAACATCGACCAAATAATGCGGACTAATATTGGTACACTTCACATTGAGCGACCCGTAATCACCAGATTTGTACTCTCTCGAGATATAATCATGAGTGTGATGGCCCATGAAAACAGAGTCACCTTTTCCGCAAGTTGGAACGGGGCTTGGCACACGGAGAACCGAGTCCAAGAAGTCATGGACAACTGTGTGGACAAGGTGTTTCGGGGACTCGGTCTCAATGCTCCAGCCACTGACTGGAATGAAGAGTTGCTTGATCAGATTCCACCACTCAACGCGATGATTCCGATTGAGCCAGAGGTGCCGGTGGTAATACCTGGGAGACGATGGATTGTACCCCCAATCAGGGAATTCCTGGGCCAATATTTTTGATACAAGCAGTCGTTGATGTGTCTTTACGAGTAAAAGGGGAACAGAGGATACAGCGGGAAAATTTTTGATGTTTTCCTCGAGGGTCATACCATACATGATATGACATCCAGTCTAGTCTAATAAGTGCAGATTGCATATTTTTATCGATGAAAAAGTGGGAGGTTCCTATCAATCTGTGTTCAAAACTCATTGTGGCTTGAAAATAAGCCTTTTTCTATATTTAATCTCCCCGTCGCACACGGAACGACATCATGACCGGTATCTGCGTGAAGTTGAGGGTTGACTCAATCTTGTCAGGGTCGCCATCCTCTTCGGAAAAGGCTAGCTCCTCCAATTTATCCAGAACTAGGCCGGCTCGGAAGAATGGAGCAAACAAGTCTTGGAAATTGCGGTGGTAGTAGACCTTGTTTCCATATGAAGCACGGTTAGTTTTTTTGCATTATTACGCGTCCAAGCCCTGGAACAATACACGAAGGAAAAGAGTCCATCCCAGGCAAAACAAGCAAAACACAAAAGAAGAGTCGCTGCATTACCTGCTTAGCTGGCTGACCGGGTATAGCGAGTCCTCTGTAGGGCGGGATGGACATGTAGTCCTTGACGATGCGCGCCCGCTCAACGACCAGCTCGCCGTCAACCCACGTCAGCTTGATATCTCGGGCCGCGCCCGAGGTCAGAAAGACGGGGTGGAGGAGTGTGCCGAAGAATCTTTTATTGTTTTGGGCGTGGCACGAAGGGGGGGTTTTTTGTCAGCTCAAATGGGGTATAGTTCACGGTGACAACAAGTATTAATCATGGGTCAGGCAGAAGGGGGAACGCAATGCTGGGGGGCAGAGTTTGCTAACATTCCGTCCTTCTTCAGCAGCTTCGGCAGCGCCTCGACGAGCGGTTCAAGAGTCGGCACGTCCTGGATGGCCATGTTCATCAAGATCACGTCGTAGCCGCCGAACTGGTTTTCACATCGTTCCCAGGGGGGGTTAGTTAGCACAGAGCAATCATTCAATCACATTTCCAGAGAAAGCAATGCACGACAACAAATATCACAAAGCTGGAAAAAGATTCCCCAAGATAAAAAAATCGAGCAAGAGAGAAAGAGGCAGACGAGGGAACGGATTACCTCGGCGGCCGTCTTAATCTCGGGCGCAAAGGCAGCAGGATCCGTCACGTCGAGCATTCCCAGACTGACGCCGTCGTAACGCGGCTGCGCCTCGGCCATCCTGGCCTTGGCCACCTCGATCATGGTCGAGCTGCCGTCGACGGCGCGGACCGGCGACGCACCCTCGTCGACCAGCCAGCGCGCGCACAGCCCGTTGCCGGTGCTGATGTCGAGCGCGCGGCACCCGTCGGCCGACGCCTTGGCGGCCTCGATCTTGGCAGACACCAGCCGCCGCAGCGACGGCTCCTGAAGCTTGCGCCAGTAGACGTTGCCGTTGGCCCCGATGGAGTCGTCCCAGAACTGCGCGTTGGTGACCCACGAGGCCATGTTTTCGGCGTCGAGGTCGGCGGCCGTCATCTTTGTAACTTTTTTTTTTCTTTTTCTTGTGTAGTATTGGATGTTTTATGCCAGTTTTGCCCAATTCCAGATCTCTTCGACGTGTACAATGGTAGATATGAAGAAAGTAAAAAAAAGCCTGTCTCCAAAGGTGCTGAGATCTTTCTTTATCTTGACTTATATAGACCTGCTCCCGGCTTTTCGAAACAAGGGGCATCTCTCGGTGCTTGGGGTCTGAGTAAGTGGGGGATCGGCTCTCGCATATCCACCCGAGACTCCGGTTATTTGCTTAATGTGAGTCAGGCCGGGCGTGTACCACTTCTAGTCTAGGTCTAGTCAGTTTTCCGGCATGACATAATGAGCAGCTAAGCGTTACACCGGAATTGGACAATGACTTGCATACATAGTAAATAACAAGAAAACTGTCCGGATATCCTATTTTCCCCTGGCTTAACACCGGGCTTAACACCAGGTTGTGTATGTGGACACGAGGTGCATTGCTATCCTAACAAAAGTCATTCGGTTACTGTGAGGGGCCCAGGCTGCAGTTGGTTTGATCTGGGTTAGCCGAGACTTTCGTATCAAAAGTGGCATTGATTTGGTTGTGGGAAATACAAATTTCCTAGGGGTTGTTACTGCTTCGAAGATAAAAAGGCTGTGGGTTTCGTTGGTTACATAGTGAAGCTGGACTCGTCCCAAAAGTTTTCGAAATGAACCCACCTACAAAAAAGGGTCCGTTTAATAACCATGGTCGTTAGTATTCAGCATTGTCAAACTGGGCTTAACGAGAAAGATATCTTGATAAATAAGGAGGGTATCTAAGAAAAGGTGATCTAATAAAATTTAACATTACTAATAAAGCGTGCAGCAACAAGCCCCAAGGAAAGCAAAAAAACAGTGCCCCGACAGCAAGTTCATCCAAGCAAGTTATAGTAAAGTAGACATTAGTATAGGGCGACCAGCACCGCGTCTCACGCCTTGACCCCTTCAGCCTTGCCCACCTCCCCAGGATTAGTAGCATCCTTGGGCCGCCTGGCGAGGCTCCCCTTGAGCTCCTGGAACCCGGCCTTGGGGTCGTTGAGCGCATCCCAGGCCCTCTCCCGCTTGCTCTTCTTTGCGCTTTCGCGTTCTAGGCTTTGATCCAGGCTGGAAAGGTCGCTCTCGTCCGAAGAGCTGATGCTCGATGAGCTCGGGCTTCGGTTCAACACCATGTGCACGCGTGGGCCCGTCTTCTTCTTGGCCTCGTGCTGATCCGCCTTGAGCTTCTTGAGCTCTTCGTCTTCGCAGTGCATTGTGCGGATTTCGAGGTCCGGGAAATTGCGCTCGAGAAATTGTTGCAGAAGCGGGAGGATCGATTTGTCGGGTCGGTAGGTGCCCGAGTCGTTGTCGATAATGAGCTCATACTTGCGAGGATCCCGAGGTGGTGAGTTGCTCTCGCTGGACCTCTTTGGCTTCTTTTCCTCTGTTTCCCCCTTGTCCTCGTTTTCCTTTTTGTCGCCATTTTCCTTTTTGTCATTGCTCTCCTCGGCACTCGAAGAGGCTTCCCTACCTGGGATCTCCCAGTTCTTGACGGGTTCTTCTTCGCCACCCACGTGCCTCCTTTCTTGTTCCTCTGCTCGCCGTTGATCCTGGGACTTCCCTTCATCACTGTCCTCCTTTTTCGTCTGATCCCCGTTCTGGGTCGCCGAGTGTGATCGCCGATGCGAGTTGAAGAGATCAAATGTGTGCTGCTTTCTGCGGATGAAGAACTCTCCCGAGCAGGCAATATATGTCTCGACGTCAGAATGCATGGTGTGCTTGGACAACATGTCGATACCAAACTCTTTGCCCGTCTCTGTGAAACGCAACATTCCATCTAACGTGAGAACGTAGGTAAAGACACGGCCGCCTTCGTCAAAGTGTGCCAGCTGAAGGAACTGGAGAGAAGCCTCGTTTGAGCACGGCTCAAAATTGGCATGCTTTGTCGTCGAGTCATAGTTGTATACACGGCGGTGCTGTTTGTGCAGTACCTTGTTGAGAACGCGCCCTCGCACACCTGCCGACGAGAACATTGGTCCAACAAAGCGCTTGAACTCGACATATCTGTGGTACATCTCGGGTGGAACAGGGCCCTGTAGTTGCATCTCGATCGCTTGGAAGCTAATGAGGGGGCTTGGGTCAGCCGGTCTGTGACGTAGCAGTGGTATACCGAAGACAAACACCAACAAAAACTTACTCGTATCTCTGCGTCTTCTTGCTCTCCGATTCTGGTCGATCCTGAGAGTTGCGCTCGTCACTTTCCTCACGGGTGACCTTGACTCCTGTCAGGCGCCCAATCATAGGGCTAAAGTGCTGGATGAACTTGGTCGGCGAAATGGTGTACATCTGCGCCCCTGGTGGAGGAGAGTGACCCAGAACTTCAATGCTCAACTCCAGAAAGGGCGTCATGTGGGTATCTTTATTGAAGAAGGACTCGGCCGCTTTGATAAAGTACGCCCGCTTGCTCCCCGACCGTTTCTTGACCTCAAAAGTATGGCGCTTCAAGCCCGGCCAGTTTTCGTCGATCATGGGCGATACGTACGTCACATTCCCCAGCCTGTCGTCCGAGTCCGGGTAGTCCTCATCGTATAGGCGGCACTTGAGACGGAATCCCGTCCTGGGAATGTTGGCGACGACCCATTCTTCCTCCCACGCCGGCTCGAGCGTTCTGCGCTCCGTGCGGGTGCGGTGCCTCAAGTTCGGATCTTCCTTGTGGCGCTTGGGTACGTCGGCAGTCAGGGTCGCGTGCACAAAGGGGTCGGCCGCGGCGGTCGGGATGTCGGCGATGGGGAGGTTCCAGGCCTTGTGGAATGTAATCTTTACGGTGAAACCCGGGGGGAAGTCGGGAAGGGGTGTTTTATCAAAGCCGCCCGGAGGGTTGTTCTTTTCGGCCAAGCTCTTCTTCTTATCGTCAAACTTTTGCTTCAGATCTGAGGCGGTATGTAAGGGCCGCCCTGGATGTTGCGGTTCCGGCTCGGCGGCATCATCCTTGTCGGCGCTCTTTTGGTTCTCTTCGCTATGGCCTGAAGGTGCTTCATCGGGCTTCGGGGCAGCTTGCGACTGGAGCAGAGCGCTCCTCGGAGCTATATCGTTTGCGTCGTGGGGCCCAGGTGGAGGGGCGTTGGGAGTGGTTGATGTCATTGTTTTTTTTTTAAGCTATTAGGTGTTTCGCAAAATCGATTTCGACGGGAGCGGAGCAATTAAGCCCGAACGATTCGCGCAGCGCTACAGCGGGCGAGTAGGACCCTGGCAGCAATGTGCCAAGACGAGTCGAGGAGCGCCAAGATTGGAGGGGTAGGCGCCGAATGGTAGCAGTTAAACAGTGCAAAAACACCAAAACCCTCTGGATATGGAGAAACAATCCGGAGATGTAATATTCACCGTTGTGGTGTCGAAGAACGAGGTTACAATGAAATCGCTAAGCTTGGTTCACTCCGAACTACAGCGGAAACCGTCCCAGAAAAAAAAAAGAAGTCCCAAATAAAAGGTGGGAAACGGCCGTCTAAACACAGACTTGCTCTCGGTGGTGAGTCGGGTATTCGGCCGCGATGGTGAGCAAGCTGCTGCCAATCAGTCGACGTTCTGGCTATGTCAGGTGGGGTTAGAAAGGCTAGACTTTTTAGTTTAGCGGTCTTTTTTTTAGCGGGAGTACGCGGCCTGCCAGCCCACGTCTCCATGCGCAGCAAGATCAACAGGGTTTAAATCTTGAGGGCGCTCCACGCTCCTCTGCGGTTGGTCATGGGAATGCGATGCTGGCGATCAATTTAGCTTGGAGATAAAATCCTGTAAAAGAATGTAGACTGTTGCGCATATTATGGCTATATCTCGCTGGCTTATTGCAGTACCGTAGTAGTAAGCTCATCCTTGTGGCTGTAATGCAACCAACCCCCTGGTAAGTACTTCGTACTGATCTCGGGCTGTCACTGCCGGCAATGACGGGGCAAATTCAAGATTTACGGTACCTTACCTAGTGCCCCGCCATCATTCAATTAGAGTGCAGCCCACCAAAACGTCATCGGGTCATGTTTCTACCAAGGAAGGTCTCGATTCTGTTTTCGACTTTTTTTCCCCTCCTTGTTCCGCTTTGAGACAAAACAGACCACATCGGACTGATTATTGATTGTCAAGAATTCAAGCTTTTTTGCTTACGGTTTAGCTTGCAGTAGGTACCTTACCCAACAACGTGTTTCTAGCTTCATACCCGATCCATGGTGATGCATCTATCTCATAATACAACATCGGACATCCGATCTCATACTCTTGGCAACGTGATGTTTTCGCTGCAAGGCGCAGCCGCTTCGGCTGTGCGCGACTGTGGGTCTTTTCGAGGAATGGGGGACGTTACCAGGATATCATTTTGCAGAATCTGACTGAGCCACTTCAGCGCACACAGCATACTACAGTAGATCGCAGCTGTTGTTTTTGAATACTACGTGAGTAGAAGTGTCACCTGATCGATCAACATCCATAGCCACTCCGCCCCTTGAGAAACGTAAAGCTTTTCATTTAATATGACCAAGGGTGGCATCGCGACAGACCTACGTACAGGCCACGTCAAGAGTAAACCCAATCTGCTGGATCAATCTAGTCGAAAGTGGAGCATGCCACTATATGGACTTGGGACACAACAAAAACTCAACGAAAGTAGCGTCATCGGCGGCTTCGACGAGGGCGGGCCTGGGGAATGATGACCGGAGTTGGGCCGACGCTTTCCATCTATGTAGGTCACGCCAACGCATGCAGCTGCATCATAACCACGTCTTATTGACAACGTTACCAATGAAGGAGTTGAGGTTGGGCCATGCACGACGCCAGCCAAGTCCCGAGTAGCCTATTCATCGGTCCATTTCACATCTGAGACACCAACATATACGTGACTATAGACTGATAAATCCAAAGCACTCACTTTGAGAGACTAGGCTAGTCACATATTTGTTAACATCCAAATATTCGTTTCTATCATGATACAATATTTAACAAGAGAACAATAAATAAACGTGAGGGATCCAATCACCTTCCAACACCTTACATCCTCGCCTTGATATCTCCAGACGTCGTGCCCAACACCTCATCAGCCATGGCCATCCCAGCCGCCCTGCCGGAAAAGATGCAACCGCCTACAAAGGTCCCCTCAAGCGAGTTGTAGCCGTGGACACCGCCGCCTCCAAACCCAGCCACCTCTCCCGCGGCATACAGACCGGGGAAGCGGCTCCCGTCGGCGCGCATCACGTTGCTGGACAGGTCCGTCTCGATGCCGCCGAGCGTCTTGCGCGTGAGGAGGTTCATGCGCACGGCGATGAGCGGGCCATGCTTCGGGTCCAGTAGCCGGTGCGGCGCCGCCACGCGCCCGCGCTTGTCGGGCCAGTACTGCCGCGCGTTGGCCACCAGCATCGCCTGCGCGTCCTTGCTGTAGGGGCTGTCGAACTGGTCGTCGCGCGCGTTGATGACCGACTCGATCTTGGAGAGCTCCAGGCTCGGCCCACCTCGCTGCGCCGCCAGCTTGTTCATGCCGTCCACCAGGTCGGGGAGGTTGTCGCGCACGACAAAGTCCTCGCCGTGCTTTTGGAAGTTTTGCACGGGGATGGTCCCCTTGCCGCCAAAGATGCGCTGCTTCACAAACTGCCACACTGACTTGCCGGTGATGTCTGGGTTCTGCTCCGATCCCGACAGGGCGAACTCGCGTGCGATGATTGACTGCGTGAGGATGAACCACGTGTAGTCGTAGCCCGTCGAGCAAATGTGCTTCAGCGTACCCAGGGTGTCGCTGCCGGGGAAGAGGTATGGCGGGAGGCGGTTGCCCTCGGCGTCGAGCCACAGCGACGAAGGCGCGGGAAGCACGCGGATTCCATGCGACGGCCAGATAGGGTTCCAGTTGGCCAGGCCCTCGGTGTAGTGCCACATGCGGTCGCGGTTGATGACGTTGGCGCCTGCGCTCTCCGATATGCCGATCATGCGGCCGTCCACGTGGTCCGGCACGCCGACGACAAAGTGCTCCGGCACCTTGGGACCCAGCCTGTCGACGGGCCAGGCGGCTTTGACGGCCTCCACGTTGCCACCGATGCCGCCTGACGAGACGAGGACGGCGGCACCACGGAGCTCAAAGGTGTCGACGACGGTGCGGGAGGACTTGACGCCCCGCGGCTTGTTGTCATCCTCCAGCACCCTACCCTTGACACCAACCGCCCTGCCGTCCTCGATGATCAGCTCGTCGACGCAGTGCCGGAACCGAAACTCAACCAGGCCCTTCTTCTCGGCCTCCTCGACCGGCTCCTGGAACACCCTCACGACCTCAGGCCCAGTGCCCCAGGTCAGGTGGAAACGCGGGACCGAGTTGCCGTGACCCTCGGCGGTGCCGTCGCCGCGCTCGGCCCAGCCGACGTTCATCAAAAACCCGAGGCCACGCTGTTTGACGTAATCCTCCATGCCGTTGGCGGCGAAATCGACAAAGGCCTCGGCCCAGCGCCTCGGCCAATAGTCCTCCTTGGGGCGGTCGAAGCCGGCGCTGCCGAGCCAGTCGCGCATGGCCAGGTCCTTGTTGTCTTTGATGCCCATCCTGCGCTGCTCGGCCGAATTGACCATAAATATGCCACCCAGGGACCAAAAGGCCTGCCCGCCGAGCGACGCGCGACCCTCCTGGTCGAGGATGATGGTGCGAACGCCGCGCTGGGTCAGCTCAAAGGCGGCGACCAGGCCTGCGAGGCCGCCACCGACGATGATGACAGGTTGTGTTGTTGATGATTCGGCCATGATTGCTCTGAAGTTTTTTTTTTAAGTTATGGTGATGGCTGAACTGAAGCAAACAGCAATGAAAGGATGGAAGCGAGTGGCAGCGAGTGGCAATAACTTGGCAGCGAGTCAGAACCACGAGCTTGATTACTTCAAGCAATCTCGCTCATCTATGATTTGAGGGATCAATTGATTTGATGATATTCGCGGGATTAAAATGCCATTGATGGTTCAGAATGAAGAGTCAAAATGTGTTCGGCGTGTATGGGAGGTAGGTACTTCACCTCAACTTATGTTTGTTGCTGACATGTCCAGGTCCAAGGGTCCATACCTCGGTCATGTCACTTTGGTCCATAAGTTAGAGTAC
Organism: Pyricularia grisea; assembly: GCF_004355905.1. Classification (NCBI taxonomy): domain Eukaryota; kingdom Fungi; phylum Ascomycota; class Sordariomycetes; order Magnaporthales; family Pyriculariaceae; genus Pyricularia; species Pyricularia grisea. The sequence goes on along the minus strand of NC_044973.1, from coordinate 626,147 downwards.
AAGTACAACCTCCCCAACCGCTAACCTCACACGCGGATGCGGGGTTCGAGGCAAATCGTCCAAACTCTAAGAACAAAATCAATTCCTTTGTCTGGGATCGTTTAATCCGCCATGATTTATCCATCAGCTTACGACAGCAGAAAAAACAAAGATGCATTAATCAACCCACAAATCTCGAAATGATCCCATTCACCATGTTGGAAACTTTTGCAAAAGACGAATCAGCACTATTGCGCACCTGCCAATCGCGCCCCCTTAGGCAGGGCTCTCCTGGATGTTGGATACGCTTTACGCTCGACGAATCATATGGGTTCGATCACCAAATCCACAACCTTACACTTGATATGGGGGATGCCGAGGCAACCCACTTTCCCCAGATTAATCAACCCACGGTATTTACAGCGCATTTTCTGAATACGACAACTATGAAATCTTTCAAACCCTGATCGGTGTTTTGTTAACCTTTTACGTCTTCGATGGCATGATAATATGTTACATGCCGACAGCTCGGCTCGGCATGTGAGTATGTACTCACCACGACTACAAACAGTCTCCATGCCTAATAAATTAATTCCAGGCTGCCTTCCCTGCTTACTGTAAGCCTCTAAGCAGTACAATAAGCCAGACTGTATGAGAGTTGAAGCGTGAAGTCTCGGAATTTCGACTCGGCCCATCGGTAAACATTACACAAGGAGATGGAAAGCCCACCAAGTATATATGGAAAATGCTCAATTTGTGCAAACATATGGAAAAAGAAATGTATAGATAGGGTATGTATGACAGTAGAGGGCAAAATAGAAAAAGCAAATACCCAAAAGAATAACCCAAAAGAATCGTATCGCTACCCGCATTTTATCATCCGGAACTCCTTGCAAAACAGCCAGCCTCTACATAAATGTACAAATAATAAAAAAGTAAAAGAAAAAAAAATTACGGCACAAAAAACTGCCAAATCACGCCCTCCAGCTGCGCTTGACGCGACGAGCTGGGACAAACCTCTTCATGATCTCGGCCACTGCGTCTTCATCAGTTATATCATCGTAGACCAGAGGTTGCTCGGTAGATTGGCGCCTAGAGAGGTCAGTGTTATCAGGATGCTCTTCATCATTGAAAATGCTTGAGTACTCATCGTCGTCCTCGTCCTCGTCGGCGTCGTCGTCGTCGTACGGGTCGTCACGCTTGTACAAAGAATCCGCTTCGTCGCCGTAGTCGTCGTCGTTTTGGTTAACAGAGTTTACATCGGCGTTGAGTGACTCTTGGGCGTCGAAGAACTCGTCGTCGGAGCTGTCAGAGTATTCGGTGCCATCCTGGCCGTTAGCATCATTGATATCGCGGCGGTAAATTCCCTGAGCCGAAGCGGCCCCGTAGAGGTCATCTTCATAACCATCGTCAAAGCCGGCATCAGCACCATAGGGGTCAGCGCCGTAAGAATCGGCACCGACACCAAGGTTAACGGTGCCAACACCGGCACCAACACCGAGACCACCTGCGCGACCAGCACCAGTAGCAGCACCAGTACTAGCAGCAGTACCAGCACCAGCACCAGCACCAGCACCAAGACTACCTGCACGACCAGCACCAGCACCAGTGCCTGCACCGAGACCAGTCGCAGGAACACCAGTACCGGCACCGAGGCCACCCGCACTCCCGGCGCCGACACCGGCACTGGCACCGGCACTAGGAAGGGGGCCAAGGCCATCATCGAATTCATCCTCAAACTGGTCGTCATAAAGATCATCGGCACCTTGCATCAAAGGATCGTTGTTAGTCGGCACACCCTGCTGGGGAACCGACTGAACAGGCTGGGCAGCGGGCTGGGCAGCAGGCTGAGCAGCTGGCTGCTGCGCCGGTGCAACAGCCGGATCAGTGACTGGCTTAGCAGCCGGCTCGGGATCCTTCTTGCCCTTGATCTTCTTGGCAAGCTTGCCGACAAGATCGCCAGCCGTGCTGATGACGGGCGCCACCACTGGAGCCATCGAGACGAGGCTCATCACTGCCGAGGGTACAATTCGCTTCTCCAAGGCGGCGTTGTCAGAACCACCAGCCGCGAGGCTAAGGTCGCGACGGTAGACCCCCTGCATGCCTGCAGCCGGGGCGGCGGCAAAAGACTGCGCGCCGAGAGTGTTTGACTGCTGGGCGTACGTGTCGAGGTCATCCTGGCCGGCGACCCCACCGGCTGTCATGGGAACTGACTGGGCGGCTGCTGGGTTTTGAGTGAGAGGGGCCTGGGCAGTGGCGGCGCCGCCTTGAGTGAGCTGGTTGGCAGCGAGAAGTGACGTGTCCTCCTGACCGAGGCCAGCTCCGGCAGATCCGACGTTGGCAGCGGCGGTTTGAGGTTGCAGGGCCGCGGCGTCTTGTAGCCCGGTAGAGCCGGCGGCGGGGGATTGCACGGAAGCGGCACCCTCCAGATCTGTGGCACCACCAGCAGAATCAGCACCAGTAGCAGCACCGGGAACAGTTTGTGCGAAATCCATGCCAGTGGCCCCTTCAACAGGCAAAGTAGTGGCACCGCCTTCAACAGCACTGTTTGACTGATCAGCAACTTGACCAGTCAGCGGATCAACAACTTGGCCAGCCGACAGATCGACAGCTTGCCCATTTGTCTGATCAACGATTTGCCCAGTCGTCGGATCAACAACTTGACCAGCCGACTGATCGACAACTTGACCGGTTGAAGGATCAACCGCTTGGCCGGGTACCGAAGCAGGAACACCCTCAGCACCCTCGGTAGGAAGCTGGTTCTGGGGCACGCCTCCTTCAACACCAGGCTCTCCAGTGGTGGTGGTGGTGGTGTTCGGGTCGGTAGAAACTGGCACAGGCACGACGGCAGGGTTCTGTTCGTTCTTTTTCTTCTCCTCCTCCTCCTTCTTTTTCTTATCCGCCTCGGCCTTCTTCTTCTTCTCTTCCTCATCCTTCTTCTTCTTGTCTTCATCCTCCTTCTTCTTCTTATCATCGGCCTCCTTCTTCTTCTTCGCCTCGGCCGCCTCCGCCTCGGTCTTCTTCTTTGCTTCCGCCTCGGCTGCCGCCGCCTCCTCCTGCTTCTTCTTCTCCTCCTCCTGCTTCTTCTTATCCCCTCCAGAGACCTTGTCGGCAATCTTGTCAACGACCTTGCCAACCACTGGGGCGGCCATTGTTGCAACTATAGGAATAAGGGGCAAGAATCGCTTCTCCACAGCCGTTTGGGTTTTCGGATTAGTATCATGATTGACATCGACTCCTATAATGCCGCTGCCGCCACCGCCATCGGTACCGTATGGGCTGCGGGCCTGGATGGGAATACTGCGGGCAGATGCAGCTCCTATGCTCAGAGCTGCCGTCACCACAAGTGCGCCCTTCATGGCGAGCTCTGTTGGTTAGTGAATTGACTGGTACCTAGGTAGTTAACAAGAATTAATGTTTAAATGACTGCGTCGAAAAGAAGGTTAGTGATTTCTACACGGCGTTGTGATAAAGGCAAGATAAAAAGAGAAACCCCGGTGGAGGGTACTGGGATGAAATGAGAATGAAAATAAAGATGAATAATATGTAGGGAGAGTAATGGGTGTGGATTGCTAAAGGAAGGGGTTTTCAGCGATATATAATTAAGCAAAGGCAGCTGCGAAACATCAGCAAATTGATTACAGTCAGAATTTACAGGATGGTTTGCGAAAAAGGGGGCAAGGCCAGTCAGGCACAAGCCCGTAGTAAGTAAGGATAATGTATTGGAAACTTCGGCACTTGAGTAGCCCTGCCGACCCGAAAGGTAAAAAGGCTTTGTAGCGGCCATAGGTAGCTGTGCCGCAAAGAACTGTACAGTAAGAGCACAGCACCTATCAGCTCAAGATGACAAGTCCCAGTTGCTGGACAAGGCCCGGGCAGAAGGCGGGAATAAATTAAGCAACCTCCATGGGCAGCACAAAGTACAAAGCGTCTGATGCGCGCAAAAACATGCCGGTAGTCAGCCAATCGGTTAGGAACATCGCATCATTTACGGCCAAGGGTTTAATGGTCGCTACGTCGACCAGTATCAGTGTCGCTCAGTGGTGTCGGATGGAGTTGCGCGAGGAAATTGGTATTGGGTAGTGGACCTTTGCTTTCTCAGGCACACAACAACAGTAATCCACAGGGGGCTTAGCCTTATTAGGCATGGTCTTGCAGGCGCAAGAGGGTGGAGCCACTCCTTGAACAGCCCCTCGTCAAGTGCAATCACGTGATAAAGACTGTAGCTGCTTACTACCTGGATTTGGTGGGACACCAGCCGTTGAGTAAGCCTACTGAAATTTCATTCGACCGACAGACACATTTGAGAGTTGGCCCCAGGTCGGAAATTCAGAATACCTTACTTGCTGACTTGAATGTCCGCAACAATAATTGCTATTCTACTTGATGATACAGTATAAAGCAATCGATTCAGAGCCACTCATCAACATCTAAATTTGAAAATATCAAACCCATGTGAAAAATAAAGAAAAGCAAAAAGTGTCCCGCATGGAATTGGCTCTTCAAGTTTCCTCCCCTCAAATACTCACATCACTGGCTGTCATATTGATATATTTATTACAGAGTATTTCAATTTCATTTGACCTAGCTTGGTATAGGCTTAGTACCTACTTCTACCATGGAGTCCATGATATACGCATAACGATTGCAAAATTTATCATTTATACAAATTTCTGAGTAGATTTTTTTTTTTTTTTCGTTAATACCCAGTGTTTACCCCATACTGCAAATATTTTAATAAACGTCACTAATCATCTCTTGAATTAATATTTCGCGCCACTAATACAGCTGACCACACTGTAGAATCATCTTTTAGTTCGTCGGATTTGCTATAATATAACCAAAGCCCGGGGGTTTCCGCACTCCAGATATTGGGTACCATGTGTTCTGTCTGCCAGTGGTCCGACAAGCTAAGCCTTGTCTTCCTCCTTGACCTCAAACCAAAGAAGTCGGAGATTTAACCTGATAGCTGGGGCAAACCGGAAGCCCCACGCCCATGGAGACTGCCTTTATATTCTTGCAGGTAGGTAGGTGCCTATGGGGGATAAAGAAACCCATCAAAATGCTGACACTGGACAGATAAATCTGCCACCACGCACGCCCTTCAATTGCAAATAAAGAAGATAGAGGTATTTAAGGTGCATTTGTGCGGCCTGAAGTCCTTCTGGTACCGCGCTGATTCCTCGTGGTAACGAACTGAATCCTTGGGCCACCGATCTGAACCCATCTGATATCTGGCCGAAGCGAGATGAGTTCTGACGGAAGCCTTCTGGTACCTGGCGGGTCCACGTAGTACGTAACAATGCATGGCTTTTCCAGCAAATATACGCATTGATAGTGGCATGCTGTGACCGCAGATTCAAGGTTGGGATTATGGCCAAGCTTTATGAAAGTGTTCCGGCAATTCGCTATGCATCTTGTATATTCACTTCGGGTCGCAGAGGCGCCAAGTGACAGGGCGAAAATGGTAATAAGAGTGGAGTGACGCATTTGTTTTGTTTCTCGAGTAAATGAATAGTTTGAATGATAAAATTGTAGGCTGTAAAAGAAACGCTTAGTGTGGTGCGAGGGGAGAAGTGGTATGCAAAATCTTGGATCAGTGTTGGATTTAAAGCCTATCGGGCTGCGATTACTTGTTTCTGTGTCTTATTTTTTCAATTTCCGATCAACGATCATGGGCAGGCCAGGTTGAAGAAGAGTTTTCCATATCTGTGATGCCACAGTAGTGGCATTGAGTCAACCCTGAAGTTGATTGCATAATGGTAACAAAGTATGCCCATAAATGATCTGTCAGCAAAAAGGATCAAAACAACATAAAAGAGAATACTCTGTACTATTTCTAGACTGTAAAGATATATTTTTCCAAAAAAAGGAACATTAGAATACCAGAGCGAGTCATTGCATTGTCGGTTACCTCGGCCGGATATGGCCTTCTGTCCAGGAATAGTTCCTGCCACAACGCAGAACCTGACAAGGCATGTTGCCGGTCCAAGGTAAAACCTGTCGTCATTTTAGGGCTTACATGGAAAATACCCACAATTAGGGCAGCATGTTGCGTTTTGTTCTAACCTTGGATACAGCTGGAGTTCCTGGCGGGTTGTACTTTACGGCGTGTCTCTCTAAGGTCGATTGTTGATGCCCGTCGCGTACTAGGCCAATGATGAAGACGCATTTCCCACTTGTACTCCCGGATTTAGCCCACCCTTGCTGGCAAAGAATTCAAGGCTTGTAGTTCCTCTATAGTTTCCGCATGGAAGCCCCACGTCACGAAGCGGGAACGGGAGCTCCATTTCAGGACCTGCCTTTTGGAACCGGCTATTCCGGAATTTGTCAGACCGCGTCCTTGCTCTTGAGCCCCGTGAGACCGGCGTGGCGACGCTGCAGCATCTCGAGGTTCCATAGCTCTCCGTTGCCCGGTTACGATGGGGGTCACGCATGGCCTGACTAGAGCTACGGATTTGTAGGTCGCGTATCGCTGAAGTTTTGCGCTCGAGTGCAAGTGTCGCTGTCTTCCCGATAGGCTTTGATGTTGGGGACCACGTAGCTCAAAGTTTTTGAGCACCCTCTAAATCAACAGCCAGCTTTCCTAAGTTTACCTCATGGGGTTGTATCAGTACAGGCAGCATTCCGCTAAATCTTTGGGCAAGCAGACGGCATCTGATACAATACCAATGATCTCTTTGTGAAGCTGTGAAATCTAGAAGAGTGTCGATTGTGATATCAGCAACTTCCCTACCCCTCTCACTTGCTTTGTCGTGCAATCTTCAAGTTTTTATTTGGGGTAGCTTACTACACCCAAACGTCGTTTGTCACAATGGTGAGCCCTATGCCTCCCCATGCAAGAACAATATCGTTAGGGGTCTGTAACAAGATAACAGAATTTTACTACGATCATGTACCTTGGAGGCAGCTCGTTACCAGTTGCAGGTATCCAAGTACTTAATGAAGGGTCAGCTTAAACATCAGGGTCATATGCAGTCCTCCTGAGACTTTCAACAACTATAGCCTTCTCTTGCTATCCTTTTTTTTCTCATCATCCATTTTTGACATAAACAACAACTACAACTCTGCTCAACCTCTTCAATCTTTCCAATCACATCTGCTTTACCCAACAGCATCAACAAGACATTCAAACCGACGTATCCGGATCATCATACTCGAGCAACAACATCTCCACAATCGCATGTCTCAAATTATCATCAATATCCAACGCCTGCACGCCCTGCAGCTGTTCATTCTTCGGACGCGCCCGGTAGGTCTTCTTCCCCGTCTCGACCGTCAGGCTGGCCCAGATGGTGTCCTTGAGCGCGTACTCGATCTCGGCATCGCCCAGGATCTTCTCGATATGGCGGATCGGGTTGTTGTTCACCATCCCGCCTCCTCCGCTGAGCTTCACCACGATGGGCTCGTCGGACGGAAAGCTGCCCAGCGTGAAGCGTGAGCCCCTTTCGTCAGGTTGATGACGGAGTTGGGCGTTGGTATGTACGTTCGTCAAGGTGCACCTGCTGCCGTGCTGGGCCAGGAAGAGCAGATTCCATTCTCGGTCTTGATGGGATTCGTTGCATGAGCCTGGGGCGTTGGTGATTGTCACGGTGCTCGTCTCTGCTGTCCATTCGATCTTTGTAGTGAATCGTCTAGTTTCGCCGTCTTCGCCTTGAACATCTTCGTGGAGGTCGAAGCAGGCGTCTCCAGAGTTTTGGTCGACAGCCAGGACAACCTCGAGAGAGGTGGGCAAAGGTGCGCCATTTCCGATCTTTTCGGCAGCATCCAAGACCACAATCGATCCCTCCCTGACAAACACAGGATACTGATTCAGGGGCCTGCTCATCCACGCCTCGCGGTCTCCAGTGTACACCCTCCCGGTAAAGTAATCAATCCACCTACCAGGAGGTAACCAGCCCTTGGTTTTAGCCAACCGGTACGTCGGGTCGAGCGGGTCCGTGATAGGCATCACCATCATGCTCGTGCCAAACAGGTACTGGTTCTCGACGCGATACGCCTCGTGGCGTGTGGGGCACTCCCAGTACATGGGCTGGACGAGCGGCATGCCTTCCTCGGAGGCGCGCACGTTCATCGAGTACAGATACGGCAGCAGCCGGTGGCGCAGCCTTAGAAAGTTCGATACTGTCTCCTGGGGGCCGCCGGTCGGCAGAATCCAGGGCTCCTTGGTCACCCAGCGCGTGTTTGACGAGTGCAGGCGCATTATGGGGGAGAAGACGCCGAGCTGGACCCAGCGCGTGGTTAGCTCGACGCTCTTGGCGCCCAGGTAGTGGCCGCCAATGTCGTGGCTCCACCAACCGTAGCCAATGTTGGAAGCCGTCGCTGTGAATGCGGGCTGGAAGCGCAGACTGTCCCACGAAACCACGCTGTCCCCCGAGAAGCCGATTGGGTAGCGATGACTGCCGGGCCCGGCATACCGCGACAGGATCAGGGGCTGGGGCATTTTGCTGCTCTTGATGTGTTGGTAGTGGAAGTGGTTGAGCACCCAGAGCGGATCAACACCGGGCAGCTTGGTGTACTCGCCCTGTTGCCAGTCTATCCACCAAAAGTCGCAACCGTCCTCCTCGAGTGGTCTGAGCAGGATCTCGAAATAGGCACGGATGTATTTGCGGTTTGTTATGTCAAACGCTACCGGCTCCCCTGACGCTGGATCCCGGCCAACTGCGTGGCAAAACTCTTTATACAAGTCTTCGTACCTGTGCACACCATCGGCCGGGTGATCATTGAGAGTCGTTTTCAACCCACGCTTGTGCAGCTCTGCCAGGAAGCGGCGTGGGTGCGGGAACAGCTTACGATCCCACGAATATCCAGTCCAACCATTCTGGCCATCCGCGATAACTCGAGGGTCATCGACCAGATGCCACTCCATATCGATGACGGCGACCGACAGCGGGACTTGGTGTTTTTCAAAATCGTCCATGAGGCCGAGATACTCGCGGTCGCTGTACGGGTAATACCTGCTCCACCAATTGCCCAGCGCCCAGCGCGGGATGACAGGGGTCTCACCCGTGATGAGGTAAAATGCCTTGATGGCGTCTCGGTAGTCGTGCCCATAGGCGAAAAGGTAACCGTCCACTCTGCCCTCCCCCGCGAGACGTGGCGCAATGAAACCATCCTCCTCGAAGAGCATGGTGGTCGAGTCGTCGATGGTGGCGTAGCCCTTGTGCGACATGATTCCAGTGCCCCAGTCGGTCCTGCCATCGATGCGGTCCAGCGTGCGGGCGGTGCCGCCGAGGCTCTCCCACGGCTTGTAGTACCCGTACCGCCAGAGGCTGCGGGTGTGGCCCGCGACGAGACAGAAGAAGTTGTGCGCCGCGAAGGAGGTGCAGTTTGTGTCAAAGGTGATACGGAAACGCTTGGTGACGATGTCAATCCAGCCGTCGTCGTTGAAGTCCTCGACTACAAAATCATCGGTACCTCCGCGGTCGCGACGGTATGCAAAGGAGGATGGCCTATCCTCAAACCGACTGTCCGGCGCCCATTCATAGCGGACTAGGCCATCGGCGAGGACCGTCAGGCGGAACTTGTCGCCTTGACGTCCGCCGATGACGTTGCCTCTGCGCAGGGGAGCAGGCGGGGATTCGGGTGGTGTCATGATGAGTTCTTCATCATTTGCCATAGTTATCTGGGTCATTGATGTGTCGGCGAGGCTATGGCCACAGTTTATTTAGTCATTGTAGAGAAAGTAAAAGAATGTGGTACCGATGCTACGTCCGAGTGCCGAGTGTCAACCTTGGTAACTGTTTCGCTCGGATGTTGGAGGAATAAACGTTAAACTGTATTGACTGTTGCCCCGCGTTGCACGTGCTCATTCATTCCTACGCTTTCTTTTTCGAGACAAATGCATTCATCCACTTGGATGTTTGACGATATTAGACCAAGGTAGACTAGACCTAGATCGAGACTACTATTAGTCTAGAACGTTGCAACCTCAAAAGCCGGCACTCTCGACACAATGTTTTACATGATTTACTTACAGGTTTGGCGTGGCTTCCGGGAGAAATCAAAATTCGGCTCTCACCGCTATGTAAGTTCAACATCGAAAAAAAAAGACAATGTCTGGGAATAATGAATCAAAACTTGCTAAATTTCAGTAGATTAGGCTTGCAAAAGCAACCTGCAAAGTACTTGTCCCAAAAACCAAAACATTCGCTCAATATCATACAGTCTGTTGGCGCTGGGCTTAAATGCCTTTTACAACCCTCGCCACAGTCTCATCGAGAGTCTCCTTCTCAACTGCCCCCAGCAGTTCCATCGTGTTCCCAATCTTGTGGCTGTAGTCTCCTCCCCGTCCCTCCGTCATGTGCATGGCATAAAATGCAGCAAAGAACTCGGGCCCACCCGCCTTGACCGCCTGCTCGATGAACTGGTCCGAGTCGACCTCTTCAATCTTCCAATCCTTCTCCTCCGTCCCAGTCGCCTTGAGCAGACTGGCCAAGACGTCCCTTTGCGTGATGTAGAACGATTTGAGAAACACTGGCTTGTTACGGAACTTGGTCAGCTCCGCATCGGGCAGCGACAGCAGACCCGCCGTGGCCTTGCCGACCGTCCCGATGTTTGTCGTGGGGAACTTTGTCTTCCCGCCGCTGTACAGCCTGGCCGTGCGGGCGGCGACGTCGAAGCCCCAGAGTCCCTGCGGTAGCGACCAGTCGAACCACGGGTTGTTGACGATGGCGAACCACGACATGCCGCGCTCCTCGATCAGGTCGCGCACCGGCTTCTTGCCGCTGAGCATGGGAACATCCTTAACGATGCGCGACTCCGGGTCCGGGTCGCTTCCGAACTCGGTCGGGACCACAAGCGGCACGCCGGCCTTGGCAGCGGCCTCGACCCACAGCGGCTGGTCACCCATGGCGCCCACGCCTAGCTGCAGCAGCAGCACATCCTGGTCCTTGAGGACGCGGACGGCAAAGTCGGCGTCGGACGCAACGCCGCGCTCGACGCGGGCTACGCCGGCTTCGGGGACTTTGTTGGAGCTGTCAGGGCGGGTGATGACGGTGATGGTGTGGATTCCCTGGGCGATAAGGGCCTCGAGGGTTGGGGTGCCGACTGATCCTGTCGCGCCGACAATGGCGATTTTGCGACCTTGTTTGGTGGGTGACATTTTGCTCGATGATAAAAGGTTTGTGTGATGAGAGTTTTGGGGATTACAAAGTGTGCTTGGATGTATAGTTGTCTTGTTTTGTCGAGTTGCTCAGAGGCGAAATGTGGTTATGAGTTAACAGCTTGCGAATGAATATAATGAATGTTTGTTTCGCTTCTTGTCTCTAGATCCAGCGATCGGATGGCTATATATACTTGCGGGTATATCCATGACGGTATGTCTACATTTACAGATCAAACCATCCCACCCTCGATGATACTCACTTAGCGCCGTCTCTCGATCGATTGGTGGATGCTGCTTTGAAATCACATCAAGCATGAGGTGGTTAGCCGAATGGAATGCATGAAAACAAGCCTAGCTGCCAAGGCGGCAGCGATGCTGACGAAGCATGATTGCAATGTTGGAGGGACTTAGGCGACGATCCGGCAGGCACCAGTTGTTATTCGGTGTGTTCTTGGGTTGTCAAGTTTCCATTTGGATCCTTCGGCGGCTGAGGAATTACCCAATCAACAACTTGACTAGGTACTTTGGGTACACCGCAGACCGATACACCCGCCTTGACCTCCATGCGCGGCGATCGTTGAAAGGACGGTACTTGGGGTTGCAAATTAGTCAGGGTGGCTAGGTAAATTGAGACTCAAGATGAGAGAGCATTCTCAGCCCTAGCGGATTAACAATCCCGTGCTAACAAGGTGTGCATCCCTCTAGCATTTTCGCTTTCGGGAAACGAATACACTGTTTGACGTCAAAAGAACAAAGCGAAGAGTAGGTGGGCACGCAAACGGCAGTTTGTTTGACACAAGAAGCTGCGACGAAAACACTGCATTCAGCACTTCTGATTAGCAAGCAAACGGAAACTTGGACAAAGTCGGGGCATCCGAGACTGCGCTGAAATTCACGTTTTCTCAAATCACATGTCTATCACGTGATGCATGGACCTCCAACCCAACACCGAGGGGAATTCTCATGCAACTTTGACCCCGCTTTGACATAGGGCTCAGCCGACACACCAAATCTATCTTTGAAGTCTATAAATCTTGCACCGCCCTGTGTCCAGCACAACATCTCAAGAGTCGCCCGGCTAGCTCAATCGGTAGAGCGTGAGACTCTTAATCTCAAGGCTGTGGGTTCGACCCCCACGTCGGGCTCAGTTCCCGTAGTAAGCGGCTCATATCTTTTTGTGTTCTTTTTCATTGTTTGTCTAGTTGTTCAATGACTTGTTCTGATGGTCTTGGGCATATCTGGAACTCCTATGTTTTGTTTTGTTATGTTTTGTTTTTCCCATTTTTTATCCCTTTGTCACATTCTGTCGATACATAATCCCATCGATTTGTTTGTAGGCAGTCTACTTCTAGCATAATCGCATTGGTCGATGTGTCAAGTTGCTATTTACCATACTCACCAACATCACTTGTTGTTGTAAGCCCGCGCCGTTCAGATGCGTTCAACTGTGCTGTTTTTTTTTTGACATAAATATAATATACACACTAAATAGAGCTTCGGCTTTACAGAACAGCCCTGTCATCACTGTCAAAGAATTTTGCCTCATGGCTTTCGATGCTGTTAAATCGGCTGAGTTACGAGGCTATCATTTGCGCTCGTTGGAGCATCCAGAAACTTACTCGTCGCATATTTCCCTGCAAATCGGTCATATGAATGTTGGATCATAACATCCAAGCAAGCCGGCTAGCTAGGTCTTTATTACTTACCTATCTTTTTCACCCAGTCGCGTATCACATCCAATCCCAAAGTACCACGGCAAACACCACTTTGAGTAACACTAGTTGCAGGCAGGTGTCGGAGAGGGACAGAACGCTAGCATAAAGCTAAAGATCGTGGGTGATGCTATGTGTGGCTCAACAACGTACATGAAGGGGGTGATAGAATTGGGTGAACTAATACTTTGCTTCTTTGGATACAGATATTAGAAGAGCCAATAAAAGAAAAAGAAAGGAATCTTTGACTCTAGAACGTTGATGTTAGTTGGTTCATGTGGCCTAACTTCTATTTCCCTGTCAGGGGTTGGATTTAGCTATAGGATGGATTGTGACAGGAGTGTACTTCAGTTGCTGCCTGCTAGCGGAGCAAAACCTTGTCGTTTAATGCTATAAAGTAGCTCGTAGTAGCTTACAGTCCACCGCAACCATAAGTGGACAAATCCACAAGAGACAAACATCATTAGTGCATCTTTCATATTAGAAACATCGCCTCCAAAAAGCCCCAGATTATGACCGATGCTAAAAGCTCAAATACGGAAAGCTGCAGTATAATAAATCCCACTAATTTCGTCTACTGCCCTTGTACGAAGTGCGGTTCCCCAGATGGCGACATTTCGTCTCGACTCTTCAAGGCCGGCTCAAGTCTGCTCGACTTTGACATACGGAAACATCCCAGATACAGTGAAAGCGAAAGAGAAAACCGCCGGGTGGCCGTCGCGGGTCAATATCTGTCTCGGCGTCGTCCCGCACACACTGGTCATGCAGTGCGGGAGCGTCCGGTTTGACAAGACCCACGACGCGGCCGCCATCTCGGCGCGCAAGGTCTGTTACCTCTGGAGCAACCGCGGTGTTGTGGAAGCTGACAGGTTGCCCTTTTAAGAGTGATGTACGCACTCTATTATCCTTGGCTTCTCTGCAACATCCACCACCTCACCGTCAAGAGCATCGTCATTGGCCATGAGGGCAGGATGGTGCGGCATCAATAATGAGCTGAGGAACTCTTTGGATCTGGTCGCTGATCGCCACGCTCCGCAACCTGGAGAAGCTGTACGAGCTCAACGAGGATTGCTCCCGCTTCTCAAGTAGAGGACCTAGTGCGTGACGCCCGGCAATGTTCGTTCGGACGAGGTCGTGGATAAGCCGCCACTGGAGACCGACGGACGCAGGCGCCCGATGGCTGAACAATACCATCCGGCCAAGCCTGGCGCGCCAGTACGTCTGGGTGGAGAGGCGCATTTACGCTCCACCGCAAGGTCTGGGGCGAATTGCGGCATATTTTCACAAAGATGGCATAGAGCCGGATTTCCTGTCATGGTTCCAGGGTGTTGAGATTTTGACCTATGCTTGAATCAATGGGACACAGGAGCCGGCGATGCCTTGCATATCTACATGGTCTTCAAAGTTGGCCTCGAAGGTGAGTATCAACGAGGCCTATTGATCACATAGAGGAGCTGTTTCTACAGATAACCTTTCCACTACAACAGCTGGCGCCCATGTTACAGGGTCGGCTGCTCATTATCGTCTGGGACAATCCAGAATTGGGATCACAAAAGTATCATCAGGCGAGGAAAAGACTTTAAGATGTGTTATTTCAGCGATCAGGTGGAGGAGTTAAAAATCTAACAAGCAGAACGAGGTAAAAAGAAAAAGAAAAAAAAAAGAAAAAAAGGAACAACCCGCCCAACAAGCTTGCACCCCGTCGTTTAATGAAGAAGGCAGTTAGGATCCATCGGCTTTCTGGCTTTGCCATGTTTATCCTTGGCCCCGGGACCAGCAAGCTCGCATTGGCCTGCGATGTTGCAAACTCCGGACACGGCGTCGTGCACGCATTGGCGGCCGACGTTGTTGTGCAAGATCCCTCTCGGGACGACATCGGGCTCGCTGTCGCCACCGGCCCTCTTAACTTTGGTGACTGTTGTTATTTATTGTTAGAATGGGTTAGCCCTGCTTAGTATTTCAGATCAGCGGAGGAAATTAGGAAGATATCCTTACCCCAGTTATCACCAATGTTCCTCACAACGAATGGTTGCTTAGCAACAGCGTTGGTGCGAGCTATATTGGACAACAAATCGTGATTAGCATATTGTGTATGTTGACAATACGAAAAGAGGGGGAGGAAATACTGGAGCTAGTCTGGCCAAGCCCAATGAGCATGGCCATGGCGAGAACGATAGGGTACTGCATCTTGAAGAAAGTGATAATAATTAAAGAAGATTATTCCAATAAAAGAATTTATATAAAAGATTGGTGAAATGAGTGAAGTAATGAGTGTAGGCTTGTTAGATTGGCTGATTTGGAATAGAATATCCTTCAACAAAGGAAGAGCAGCCAGGCCTTTTATATTCCTCTGAAAGAGATCAGTATATACTAGACTAGTTGGGATATATTCGTCGTATTAGCATGAAAATATAAGATACCCCGGAAATAGACACGAGGTTCCCGGCGGTCGAGTCAAGGGCAAATGAGCATATTCCAGGACTATTTCTTTAGGTCGACTAAATCTCTCTTATTGATGGCTATGTATAGCCCTCTATCAGAAAATGGCAGGCTTGCCGGGTCCAAGTCCAAGGATTGTATATATACCCAGCCTCACGATCATGTTTATGTTAATAATGTACACGATGACTGCAACTCTTCTTTGAAGTGCAGTAGTAAATATCAATACTAGATCAACTGGTTAGTACGTAATATTGTACGCGAATATAATCTGGACTGCTTATACAGTTCTGACAAGCTCGACAGTGTCCTGTGGCACTGATAATAGACATGATGTAGCTCAGCAATGCCGCATCAAGCAAGATCCCTGCTGCCTTTCAGCATTGTTGTGCAAACCAATGCTTGGCGCCAACTGCTAACATCAGGCGATTTTTGTTTAAAAATATAAATGAGCAAGCTTCCAAAATTAGACCAGAAGCTAGAACGATTTGACCTAGTTTACAAGGCCGGATGCCGTCTTTGCCACGCGTCAACCCGTGAATACTACTCGGGTGCTGATATATTTACGTCGTAGCTAATATCCTGTGGCATAACCATTCAAATTATTCCAGTTCACTATATCTGCCTCTGTTAACACACCGAGTCAAAAAAAAATGCCCTGGGCATCTCCGAATGAATCATGGGTCCGAATGCTTCCCATGAAACCCATCTAGAACCGGGACCCCACCATTTCAAATTTACGTCACTGGACTTTTCCAGCCTTACGAACAAGAGATAACCAGGTCTAGTAGTTTGACAAGAATGGATGGGTCAGTCCGTAAGCAATAAAAAGAAATAAGCAACAACACCTCAATGCGTATTCCAGTATATGATTGGGCGAGCTCCAAGTCCGGGGTATGAGTCGGCTTTTGCTGACACCCGAGCCCACTCTCACGCACAACCTAAGGCGCGGGAATCCCGAAGACAAGCTGATGTACAGCACTTGGTGGGGGGACTGTTCAATGACATGCCAATCTTCTCAGCCGCGCGGCTTTGTAAGAATGATTGCCCAGAATCAGAAACCTGAATCAAAGCTTTGGGAGGGGCGATTTAATTCCAAAATTTTGACCGGACAGCAGAGTTATCTACCTCATGGTAATGTTTGAGGATGTCAATTTGGCCGCGCGCGGTGCTTTGTTTGGTCAGACAGGAAAGAGAGGCAAAAGAATCTGAGGGAGTCACGAAGCCTGGTTATTTTGTTCGAGATGCTTCTACTGGAGGGTCTGCGTGATGACGGCACCAGCGATCGCAGATCCATATTATTAAGGACGGGAGATAAATGCCGGATCTGCAGGGGTTTGGTGATGGAGCTACGGGAGTAACTCTTGAGTGCAAGCAAAATAGTGCAGGCCAGGCTGAATCCAAAAGCGGGCGGCATCGTGGGGATATCATACTCAATAAGGGCTGACAAGCCTGACAAAAAGTCACAAGAGTAAGGTAATCAGTTGGTGGGTCACGTAGAGCTTTTTGCCTTGTGCTTGAAAATAATTCTGCCAGCATCCTTAAAAGTCTCTCCGGATTTGAGAATGATGGTAGGGTTGCAGCCGGCGAAAGCAACGTATACACTCACAGTGATGGCTCTCCAATACACTGTGTAACATAACTCCATTTCTCGTACAGACCACAATCGAATACGCACATCTACTGCCTGTCTAAACAATTTGCTTGTGTTGTCTAATGCAGTCAGTCTACTAGCCAGGCTGCAGCAACTAAATATCTCTGTATTATTTTCTCGTTTTCCAGCAATTTTGGACCTTTTATTTTCCATTAACATCACGTTGCTGCCCCGAAAATCCGGGGCAATAGCATTGCGTCAGCTCCAGCCCCATTACTTCAACTTCCACTTTTCGCATGCGCATCTCGGCATGCCTAACAAAGAAATACGACATGAGCGACAAGGTGGGGGAGGGGAAAAAAAAAATAAGAAAATGTCTAAAATAGCTGCCGTATTACACATTTAATAAGCCAGAGTCCACCTATCTACCATGCCTTTCTAGAATCGAAAACAAACCAAAGCCGGATCTTACCTTTGCCGAGCACAAGAGTGCCGTTAGGCTTAGATCTATCTTGTGGAGCCACTGACACCTGGCACCCCATGGCGAATTTCTCACTTACAATTCGCCTTGTAAACGCGTCAAAGACATGACTTGCTTACCGAGGGCGACACAAGAAATATGAAGCTTATTGTAGGCGAAGAGCAAGACATCATTCATCGAAAAACTCCATTTGGCTGCCTAGTTTTTTTTTCTTTTTTCGGTGGTGGCAATGTCAAAATCCCGTCAAACCCGGTGGTCATGGGGATTTGAACTCCGGAAGACGATATGTCATCTCCGCCGGTGCGCAGGGGCTTAGATCCGGCCCTCCGGGGATCTTATTCAACTTGTAACAAAAACCTGGTAAAAAAAATGAAGTAATCATTTTCCAGTGTATAAAAGTAAACACGTAGACTTTACCAATAGGAAATATTTATTAAATATTTTCAGACGTTGACGTTTCCATTCATAGGGTTTTACTGTCGTGTTATTCTCTTTTTTCCGCGTTTGACAAACAAGCAATTAAGCAAAGATGGGGGAACAAAAGGGTGACGACTCCGGATCAAGTGGACAACCACAGAGACAACGGGCGACACATAAACGGAGTCGGACTGGCTGCTCAACGTGCAAGAAGCGACATATTCGTTGTGACGAGTCAAAGCCAATATGGTAAATTGATAACTAACCCTAGCCTATTACACAGACCTCCCTGAACAAGAAATTCCCAGCCCTCTAACACTGGCATGTTACATCTCCACGCAGTAGAAAATGTCTAGTCAAGGGGACTGAGTGTCACTACAATGATGACAGCTACCCAACGACCCCCTCACCTGCTTCAAGGTCATCAACACCATACACACCAGCCGACATCTCCTTGTTCCCAACACACCCCATCACTTGGCCGTCACCACCAGCCCCAATACCACTGCAGCCAGAATGGGCGGGACACGTCAGTATCGACCTCCCATTCAACTCCCTCGAGATCCTACACCACTCCAACCACTACCGGCAAGCCATCGCCGACATGATCCCCACCCACCACCACCACCACGCCGCCACCCCAGCACCCCTCGCAAGGGAGCCGTTGCACGTGCATACCATGATCCTCTGGGCGTGTATGCACCTCTACTTCCAGCAGGGCTGCTCCATGGGCCCAGCGCTCGAGCAGACATGTCTGCACCACAAGGTCGAGATGATGCACGCCCTCAAGGAGCAGCAGCAGCAGCAGCAGTATCATCGACACGTGGCACCCTCTTCCGTCCCTGTCGACGAAGGTGGGAATGACACGTACGCGGGCGCCATCTTATGTCTGGCCGTCGTCGAGGCGGCGATGGACAACACGGAAGCTGCCGCCACCCACCTCGGTGGCCTTTTTGCCGTGGTCGATGCGAGTACTGATATGAGAGGAGCGGCTGGGCCCCAGTCCTCATGTCAGATACTGCCGCACCTGGCTCTGATGTAAGTAGTGTTTGGGGCAGGCGCTTGTGTAGAACACCCAGCGGGTGGGAGGAAACCCCCGTGTTTGAAGCCATTATACTTCTTCGGAAAAGACTGACACCGTGCTTCTTTCTTCCTTCTTCATTTTGCTGCCGGAAACAACAGCCTACTATCTCTCTTGTCCAAGGCACGACCGTCCAGCGTTCATCAGATCAGCAGCCCCCCTTTCCCCAACCCCGAAACTCCACTCTTTCACCCGCAGGCCGACGACCCGAACCGCCTGCAGCCACGCTACTTCACACCCGGGAGAGCAGCGACCACGGATACGGACGTATCCATCCCGCCAAAGGCCTACGCCACAGCCGCGCACCTCCTCGTCCACGCCATGGCGGAACGGACCCGCGGCGGCTCCTCCTCCTCATCATCATCCTACAGCCTACAGGTCCTCCGGTGGCTGCTCCACTCCCCCAGTGAAGAACACCGGGACGGCAGTAGCAGCTACAACCCCCAGCTCTGGCTCTGGAAGACAGTCCTGTCGGCCTACGTCCTCGTGACCCCCGACTTGGCCCTCCCGGCGACGGATCCCGTCCGCGTCTGGCTGGGACACCAGGTGGAGCGGTGGAAGAGGTCGGGCTCGACCCAGGTGCCGGATTCCATAGCAGACGCCGTCCTGGCCCGCCTTGCGTCACTTCTGGAAGAGCCCGGGTCTGTCAGCGGGAGGGACCGCCTACGGGCGTTGTGCTACGAAGCTGAAGTGCACAATAGAGGAGGTTAGGGGTGGATGGACACCTAGAACCAGATTCAAATCAAGAGAGCTGCGGTGGTCCTCACTATATCTCCTGGGAGGGTTGATAATAAGTGAGGGCAGCCCATGAGTGACTCCTTCTAGACTCCCAACAAAACATCTTGTAATTTGTAGAAGTACCCCCACACCTTTATCATAAGCGCAGGAACGTGATAGAATAGAAAAAAAGAGTCCAATAGAAAATTATAAACAACCAACAGGTCATCAGCATTATAAAACGACCCTTTAATTTCCCCATACTCCTCAACAATGAAGAAAGAAACCCGTCGGTTTGAACATGAAATCCCAAAATGCGAATAAAAAACGGGAATCAGCCATAAGTTTCCAGAGGCTGCACCTCCGCTCTAAACTGTAGAGATCAACCGATTTGCCCCATTCTAATTTCATGTTTGTCTTAACAATCCCTTCAGTATACACCTCGTCGAAGGGAGAAGTTATCTCTGTAAGTAAAATAATGATACCAGAGAATAGATATGTGTTTATGCCTGCCACATGAAGCGGCAGTCCATGTCTATTCCCAGTAACGCAGTACGAAGTAGAGTGCATTGCGCCTTGCTCCACATAAGTTGACTCGCGTCTTTGCGCTTACCCGGGATATGGATATTTGCACTGCTAAGCAGGGGACCAAGCCACATATGCGCCGGGAGTGGCGTACATCGTGACGACCAGGCTAGCTAGTCTTGCAGGGGTCAACGCGCAGCCGTAGCCCCTTGGACGCATCGTATCATCCTACACCCTGTACCAAGCTGATGAACTTTATCATGACCGTAAATCAGTCCGAAGAAGGTCTAGAGCGTTGGGCAACAACGTCTCTGGCATAAAACTCGACAAGCATAGTTGCATATGCCTCGAGGTCCTCGACTGGAACAGCGAGGCGGAAATCATTCAGGAGAAGAAATTGGAGCTCAAGGTGGTTTAGCTCAGCAAGCGGAAGGCCTCCGACCTATAGTGTGTGTTAGTGATTGTTTTTTCTTCATTTCTTCAAGCACGCCGTAGGGGCAGAATATAGCATACCTTGGCATATCTCGAATTGGTATAAAAAACATCCGAGAAAAACTTGCTTGCGCACGTCACACCCGCAATGATGAGTCGGTGGATGTTATAGCTATCCACGACAAAATAAGTCGCTGTGCTGCTCAGAGCCGGCGGGGGCGGTGTTGAGGCCGCGGACTCACGTGGAGCCTCTTTAGACCCGGCAACGCCAGCATCGCCGTTGGTGGAGCTACTCTTTGTAGGAGCCTCTCCCTCGTCGTCGCTGTCGGCGAGGTCTTCATCCATTTCATCTTCTTGTTGGGCAACGCCACCGTCGTTACTCATAACAACATCTCCCTGGCTTTTCGTCTTTGCCTCGGCCTCCTTCTTCTCCTGCTCGCTCCGCACGACCAGATCGTTGACTCTTTCTGTCATCCGATCAAAATAAACCAACAGGCTCAAGAAAACCTCAAACGTAGTGGGGCAATACTTATGGATGCGGCTAAGATAGCTAAGTATGGTGATGGCAGGTACGTTCTTCCCATGGAAAGCCAGAACGCTGTTCGCGTACGGACTGCTGCCGTTGCCGCTGCTGTTACTGTTGGCAGTGATCACTCCATCTCCTTTGCTACTACCCTCTCCGTTCCCGTCTTGTTGCTGCTGTTGCTGCGCCGCTTGCGCTTGTCGTTGATGCGTTGCATTCCTGCTCAAAGCATCATGCTGCAGATCGTTGGTCGTCGTGATCTTGGTGAGAAGCGCAGCCACCATCTCGATAACGTCACCAATCGGCATTTCGCTGATATCATATTTCATCTGCGAGAGTGGTGGGTCGACATTCAGGATCCCTCCATTGTTGTTGCCGCCCGTGACGAGATCGGCACGTGCAAGAGATTGAATATGTGAAAGGTCGCGAATCCGGACTGTGGTCTGCTGTGGTTGGGCAGGTCGCGTCGGCGAGTCAGGAACTGGGCTCGGGGCCCAATGGGAAGGAAAGCTGTCGCTGACAGGAGACGGGATTGAATGTGCAGGCTTGCTGTTTGCAGACGAGGACGCGACCGAGGACTGCTCAACTGACCCTGCGGCGGCAGCAGGAGCGGCAGTCGTGTCCGAGAATGGCGGAACAATGGTAGCATCGGAGGCAGCCGTGGATGGAGGGTCAGAAGATGGGGCAATAACTACCGCGGCATCAGTAGCATCGGCCGATGTGTCCATATACTCGGGGTGGGGTTGCGAGTGCGGGCGTGGCGGATCGGTGCCGACATGCTTTTGCGGGTGGACACCACCCAAGTTTGACACACTTGGAGATGAGGAGTCGGGAGGGGTTGGGAAGCGCGAGGCGCCCGAGTCGTCGTCGGGTGGCGCAGGTTGCTTCTGGAGTTGGCGGTCGGCCGATGACGGCCTAGTTTGGTGTGCTATTGGTGCCGACGTTGTATAGTTGCTAAGTGGGGTCGAGGACGCGACGGATGATGACGGCGTCGGTATTGATGGACTAGTTTCGGTGGGTTGAGGTTCTTGTCGCGGGGCAGAAGAGGTGGTGTGAGCGCTCTCCCAGGATTGGTTGGAAGAGCGGTAAGGTTGCTGATGCTGATGCTGCTGCTGTTTATGGTGATGGTGGGAGTGCGATTGCGATTGCGATAGTTGAGGCGGCTGCGGTTGAAATACCATATTGTGACGGAACCTCGAGGGATCCGAGGCGAAATCGCCGATTACTGTGGCCATTTTTTTTGTGCCAGTCTGAGATGGTCTGGTGTGTTTATTCTGGCTGTGCCCGGTCGGCGGTGGAGAGCGGCGGGCACGATCGCAGACTTAGGCCGGCTCAAATAAGGCGAATGCGCGGCTCTTCAATTCGACCAAAAGGAAAAAGAAACGTTTGATAGAAAGGGAGAATAAGTGGCAACAATGATGCAAAACTGCATGCACACGATGGAAAGGTTAGTCTAGTGTTGGATTGGGTAGGTAGGTCAGCATGGCAAAGGTCGGGTTGTAGGTAGGTAAGGTAAGGTTGTGCAGTGGAGGTGGGTAGGTTGGCAGGATCAAGATGGAAGTTGCGTCGTTTCAACGGTGGTTCAGCATGAATGACTGAAGTGCAGGTAGAGAGAGGTAGGCTGTGTCTGGCCTGGCCTGCTCTGGACCCGCCGCTGGTTTGGTTGGCCGGTAGTCGGTGCGTTGACGTTGCAGCGCAATCAATCGACTTCCTTATCGTTGAGCGACGAAACGCGGGAGACTGGGATACCGGATCCACGAAAAACTCCCGGTCTTTGGTAAAATTCAATCAGGCGAGTAGGGATAGGTGATGTAGGTGGATATAGCTATGGTTTTGTGCCGATTTCTTTTCTTCCGTCTCTCACTTGTAGACGCCCTTCGTGCACGTTTTCTTCTTCTTCTTCTGTCTTACGGAATTTGAGAAATGGTTTGAGAAACATATGACACCACTTGGGCGGGTAGCATCAAAATTGACGCAGGAGGATCAGCACCGTATACTGTATGTAGGTAGGTATATGTTCCTCTTCTTTTCTTTTTCTTTTGTTTTCTTCTTCTGCGCAATCTTGTAATCTCCTTTGGGCGCGGGGTTTCTACCACAATCAGGACTTTGCGACACCAACAAGCAAACAACACATGAATTGCGATGTTTCCCGAGCCAGTTCAGTCTAGGGTGGCGGAGCATTTTAATGCATTCTGACAACAACCTGCACTGTCACCTGTCTATCTGTCTGCCTGCCTGTCTGTCCGTCCGTCCTGCCTTGCTAGATATGTGCAAAAAGTCAAGTTGACTGACTGATCGATCACTAGCACGGAATTTCCCAGACAAGGGACAAAACCAGACCCCTGACCAAGACAAGGCTATGCCGAGCAGCGCACGATTTTAGAGCAGAAGGGAAGGGGGTTTATGGTGAAAGCTTGTGTTGTGTCTTGCTCTACGCCCATTTAGGGGGGGTGGGTACGGAAGCAGATGGAGGTGTACTGAAGGCCAGGTAGGTAGGTAAAGTAGTGTAGTTGCGAGCGATCGCCAGCCAAACTAGACTAGACCAATAAACAATGGTGCGACCAAGTACCGCGGCGGCGGGCAACTTGTTTTTCCCTTATGCGAGACCAAACTGCAAACAAGCTGCTCGATGACGGTGTCGTGCACACCACAGCGCACGCGCACAACCTTGGCAAACAGCCGAGGGGACGATAAGATCTGTCCTGGATTGGACACCCAAACACCTCACCGGTGCTGGTGCGGTAGTATATAGAGTGCGTGTGTGCGCGCGCCGTGTGTATGTATGTGTGTAATGTTTGTGTGTGTGTATATATATATTTAGGTATTGAAAGGGGTGCTCAAAAGTAGACAAATGACGAAGCCAGGGGGTTGTTGACGGGACGGATGCATTCGAAATCCATGGACAAGGTTTTCAATACTTACCCTTTTGATAAAATCTAAAAGTAGACTCCGATAAAGAGATTTTAAAGGTTCCGCCAAGCTTCCAATTCCCCGCGCATTCGCAAAACTAGGGGCTTCTTTTTTGTCTTTGTCCCAGGGCTTCGGCAATATGTCGCTGTCTTGGCTCGATGTCTGGGATGCTTTTTGCTTTTATCGGTAGTTGAGTCTCTTGGAACCCTGGTGGCAGCAGGAAAAAGCGGATGAAACCTTTTTCAGAAGAGGTGAAAGATTTGAGATGGAAGAAATCGACAAAGAGAAGAAAGAAAAAACAGGAGACGATTCAGGACAGTTGTGTCGCGACAGATACAGTCGGGTAGAGGGGAACCGAGCCTTGACTCGTGCGAAATAAAAATGCTTGGTTGGTTCTGGTCGGATGCTTGCAGATTGGTACGGGGCGGGGAAAGAGACCCCTAATAATTGCAGACGTTATGGAAGATAGATGGCGAAATCATGGAGAGGAGGCAAATAACCCCAAATAGCAAGGCGCGGCAAGGAAGATCTCTAACGCACGGAGACAGGCGGGTGGTTGGAGAAGGTGGCAAGATACAAGCTCCAGATAAATAACAAGAAAGTTGGAAAAAAGAGAACGACTAGTATTATGGAGTAGGGACGGACGGATGCGCGAGAGATATGGAGAAGCAGGAACCCAAAACGAACGAACGGCAGGACGCAAAACAATTCCCGTTTCCAGGTACTCAGGCCAATTATGACATAACGCACTTCGATGGAGCAAAGGAGAGTCCAGGCGCCATAAGTGATCAGATACAGCGAACCATTCACCAGTCTAGATTTCTTCAATAGTTAGATACCGTCTCTCTCCACACCCAAAGGAACGAACTTCTTTTTTTTTGTGTTTGATCGTTCATGCTAGGCTAGATTTTCTACCGTGTACTACGGTAACATTCTGAAAACATCGACCTGACATCAAAAAAGGGGTTGAATCAGGGGTTTTCAGGATAACAAGACGGGAATGATGAACATTGCACACGTCAATTGTGAGAGACAAGGAGTCGCGCAGGTGATGGAACAAGGGATTGGCTGGTGTGCGATGGCGATGACGGCCGGTGTGATGAGAAGGTCAGAGAGCCCAGCAGTGCGGGGCCGTCCGATATGGTTGGATCGCGTCAATTGCTACCTGAGAAAGTGGCTCAAGTCGGGGGCACGAGTAGGATTACCGCATATTGGACTAGACTAAGTGAAATTTATAGCTGTCAAGTCGCGTTACTTTTCTTAGGCTGGAACATATGCGGAGAATTGATCGCAGTTTAAAATTTTAACCATCATAAGCTCTGAATCACTTGAGTAGTTCGGACTTTGACGAAATCAGACCGGAGAGAAGAAAAGAAAAAGGAAGGGAAAGGACGGGGAGTTGACGGAAGGGTGGCGATCGTGGTTCGTGTTTGCTCTTGGCAAAGATATACCTCGAAATCCTAGTACCTTGCCATTCTCTTGCTAACGGTTGCAATCGCCAAGAAAGCTTCATAAGAATACGGATATGGCTCCAAAATATACTACAATAGTCGCGTTTACACGGTTCTGCCAGGACTTACCTAGATAATTAGCCACTGCTGATAGATATATTAACTGTACCCAGAGCAAGTAAGAAAGATGATGAATATGAACGCGGAAACGAAAAGAAAACGCCTCACATACAATGTCCCGGCGAGTTTCCAACCATTTCTGTTTCACAAATCAAATCTTGTCAAGTCATAAAATACAAAAAAGCGGGTGGGTGCTACAAAAGTGAACCCCTCTAGGAAAAAAAAAAAAAGGAACCCAGTCGGGCGCGACATTGCGCAAGAACCAATCCGGACGTTGCATGTTTGCACATGTATGCCTATTTGTACAGCGCAGTCGCAATACCCTGGCCCGAATTGACAATATATGGATACCTCCACGCCGGCTCCGCACATTCCTAGGAATATGGAAACTGCGCTCTATGGAGTATTATTACAGTACTCCGTACTTGCCAACTTGCCTGTGGGGAGGGAAACAAAATCCAACCACGAAAAAAAAAAGAAAAAAAAAAAAGTGCTGCGTACCTACCTAATCACAGCCTACCTAAAGTCACAAGGGCTTACAACCTTAGACCCTGCAACCCAGCTCATTCATCAAAATCTGGGACAGGTCTTACTGTAAAAGGTCATATTCCACGAATTCCCGGTAAATAAATTTCCTTGGAAGAGCTTATCTCGATCAAATAAATCACATCCTCCTTTTTTATCTTATATTCAGCCCTCGTCGGGAAGTACGCTAATTATTGCAACCCCCCCGTCCACATCCCCTCCCTCTACTTACGTAGCGCAACCCGCCCTAGCACCAATATGGTTCACCGCCTCGTGTGCCCAGCCAAGCGTTTTTTTTTTTTTTATGTTCCCTGCATCGGCACTAGGTAATCAACTTGCGCCGATCAAACTTGCGTTGATGCCAACTGGCGGCGTTGGTGGGAGACGGCGCGCGCGCCCTTTGCCCACAAGATCGGTGCCCGATCCTCACGCCACCCACCTCATTTCAACCTCGTGGTCCAGACCCCAAACTCAGCCCGTGTTTTTACTCCGAACTCCGTACCTAGGTTTGCTAGATAGGTGCGGATTCTTGGCACGTGGGCATGCACACAAAATCACCTGATCATGACAGGGGACGGAGAGACTACCCTGTGTCTTGAAGAGGGGGTGAACAGATCTATCAACTTGTCATCCCAACCCATCATCTCTGGACTTCATTAAAAAGTAAATGTGCCCTGCAAGATCATCCCGCAAGTCTACCATAATGTCATGTTGTACAAGAGGATAATTGTGGTCATCAAAGCCTGGATTCCTCCCAACTTGGGTCTACCTCTCCACAAAAACCCGTTCATCACTCCCTTTTCCGACGAAGGTCTAGTGCTTGACAGAGTAGCCCTCATCCGGGAGGTACAGATGCCTGTCGGCGCCCTTGGCCGTCAACACGACCATGCGAATGACGCCGCCGGAGCTACCGTCCCACTTGATGGCCTCCGCCAACGCGCCCTTGACAAACTGGACGGCGTCCGCCTCCTCCATTCCCTCTCGCCAGTTCGCGTCACAGTATCCGTAGATGTAGGTCGAACCCGAACCGCCAATCGCATATGCTTGCTTGTGTAGGGAGCCGCCGAGGGGGATCGAGTAGACTTGGCCGCCGTGTCGCTCGTCCCAGCCTGCAATGATGAGACCTGCTCTGCGAGTTGGAACAATGTTGGGATTAGCAAATGGCAACAATAGGGAGAGAGTAGCAGGCTCAAACAAGCCCTCCGTGTTCTAATGCGTGGGGTTCGATGCACGCGTGCCCTCTATCTGTAACAAAACCACACTGGTAACTTACGATAGGCGGTCCTTGTTTGAGTAACAGATCTCTTGGAAGATCGCTGCGGCGGTCTGCGTTGTTGGGGGCTTGCCGTTCATCATGTGGAACAGCCCGAGCTGGTATTGGACAATGTCGGCGACGGCCTGCGTATCGGCCGCCGAACCGGATCGACAGCACCAAATGGTGTCAGCCACCCTTGTGAGCTTGTCTGTGACTCGATTTGCGATGTATGCGCCGGTGGTTGTGCGTGAATCGGCTCCTGTATGTGAATAATTTCGTGACCATGTTAGACAGAGCTCATATATGCTAAGCACATTGCACCGCGGCGACACTGAGGAGCAGCGATTGGCAGGAGACGTACCCAGAATCACTCCGTCCTTGAATGTGACAGCCATACTGTCGCAAACTGTTAGACTCTGTTGTATGAGGCCGAGGCCCCGCACGATACTTGGGAGGGGACAGGCGGCTCACATCGAAGTTCCCAGGCTGCGGTGTTGGTTAGCGACGCTTTCCTTTACTCAACGAGTGACGGCGATTTCATCCGTATGGTAGCTAGCTTACTTGACTTCTCCCTTCTTCAGCCTGTCCATGTCAATATGGACACCATCTACAGAACCGCCGTGATGTTAGCTAGCCGTGAGCATCTCGAGTTGCTGCTAGTGGTCCCGCTTGCCTTCGTTAAGCATCCCTGAGTTGCCAAACTCCATTGTGACTGATTGATGTATTCGGCGTGGTGATCGAGTGGGTTGGTTCGGTCTTCAACCTGGACTGGGGCCTTGTTGGGTGCTGATAAAATCGCCGTTGAATGGATTATTATAGCTGGAGTGGAGGGCGGAGGGTTGTGACGTTTGGAGCTTCCCCAAGATGGCGGAGCTGGAGCTCAGGCAACCCAGAACACGCGTTGATACAAGACGACCTTAGTCAGCAAGGCGGGCAGCCTCTCAGGACTGAGAAGCGCTCTAGTCACGTGACTGGATCAGGCATCGAGCATGATATCAAACTCAGCAGAACTGCAAGACTGGGTAGACTGGGTCTCAACTCTAGTCTAGCATTTCTTGGCCATTTAAATCTGTTTTTTAGGATCTGATAAACAAAAACAAGATCAATCAATTGGATAAGGGTAACCTGAAACAATTAAGCAGAACGCCATGCTATCCCCAAAGATCAACTACGATACAAAGACCACCCAGCTCCTTGTTCAGAGGGAGGGCAGTGGTTGGACTAGCAGCCTGAGTATCCTGCAGCACTGTTGCTCATTTTAATCTGCTGCACAATAACTCGCGACTGCAAAAAATTCTTATTCCTTCTTCTTTTCCTGCACCTGGAGAGTCTTCTCGTCTCCCCCTGCATCACCCTCCTTCTTCTTCTTGTCGTCTCCACACCCGCAGTCGTAAAAGTCGCCAATCTTGACGCAGTCAAACTCGGGCTTCTTGAGCCTCTGGTTGACCTGGTTGTGCACGAAGCAGGCCCAGCCGGCGGCGGCGTTCCTCGAAGAGACCTGCGGCGGGTACTTTTTGAGGAGCTGCTGGAAATGCGACGCGCAGTCACCGCACGGGTACAGGCGCGCAAAGAGCTGGATGTATGTCTTGAGCGCGAGACTGTCATCCGCCGACGGCTTCTCGGGGAAGCGGGCCATCATCGTGTGGAAGAGTCGCCACGAGGCGCGGCCGAGTTCGGCTCTATAAGACAAATGGGAAAAAAAATTACATGTCAGCGAGGGTGTGCTTCTTGTAGATATTCAAGCGATCAAAGTTAAAATGCCCCCCTCGGGCGTATGCTGATGGACTTGGGATGTAGAAGATTCCGTACTTTGCTGTTGCGTTTTCCAGCTTTGGCGCTATCGATCCTCCTTTCAAGATATCTTGCGATATCGCGCCCAAATCGGCTTTGCTGGCATCGATGCCATCGCTTGGCGCCTTTTCTGCTGCGGGAGCTGAGGGAGCCGAAGGAGCTGATGGCTTTTGGAAGGAGAGTGGCAGGCGATCGGTACGGGGCCCATTGCCGGAGAACATGTACGTGAGACTCAGAAACGTGATAATCGAGAGGGCGACCATCAAGGTCAAATGTTGTCTCCTCGCCATCGTGTCTTAATTTCTGTCGTTTCTGTCGTGTGATTTCGGAGGAGGGAAGGGAGCGGAGATTTGCGTGCTGCGGACGTAGTTGATTTCAGGGACTCGGTTACCACAAGGGCCGCTCTAACGGTCGGGTCTAGTCGCGTGCTAACTACCTAGGAGGTGCAGCCACCGGACGAGCGTGTACTTGCGAGGATAAAGATAGATTTGTTGCAGATGGCTATTTTTCAATCAGATGTCAATTGAAAGACAGCTTATTCAAGGTGCGATTCGTATGGAAGAGAAATCGTTCCGTGTTTAGAACATGCCATGGCCAGGGTCGTCGTGAGAATCGACTGACCTTGCTGCACATCAGCGGACATCCCTGAAATTACTATGGCTGTCAGGGATGTCGAAGGTGGCGCGTCTAGACCGTCGGACAGTGCACCAAGGCACGCCGTTCCGCTGAAGATGGTGGGTAGGGTCCCCTACCTGTTCAGTTAGTGGGTCCCGCATCGTTCGCATGTGCGGCAGAGTCCGTACAAATTTGCTATGTAAAAATTCAATTTGGCGCGTGTTATTTATCACATACCTAGCACTGTAGAGCACATTACATAGGTAGAAAACTGATGTTGACTACGGACCTATTTTTCATGCGATTTATTTTTAGCAAGTTCATGAATAGGATGCACGATTCTGCAACGATAATCACTCGACCTGTACCAAACATTGAAGACAGCTTAGATGTCTACACTTGTTATCAAAGATGAGCACCTATGTTGCAGTATCACTAATAAGGCTATAATACATCAACTACCTACTCATCTACAGCAGCTTGCAGACTGATCACATCACAGCTTGGCTGGTTGACCTGTCTGGCGTCATAGGATATTCCTCAGATCCTGACCGGCCCTGAACCTCCTCAGGTTGTAGGCGATCAACTCCTCGGCACCCTGCGGCCTGCCACCGGCGGCATGGGGGCTGACGATGACGTTGGGCGCGTCCCAGAGCGGCGATGACTCGGGCAGCGGCTCCGTCTCGAACACATCAAGCGCGGCGCCTCCAAGCTCTCCGTTCCGGAGCGCGGCGTCCAGGGCCTTCTCATCCACCGACGTTCCCCTGCCGACGTTGACAAGCCACGCGTGCTTGGGCAGCTGCTTGATCCTCTGGGCGTTGAACACGTTCCTCGTCGAGTCAGACCCGGGCAGGATCATGACCAGCGCGTCTGTCTTTGGCAGCAGCTCATCCAGCTTGTCCTCGCCAAACACCTCGACGCCGTTGCGCACGCCGGCGGTCCTCGCTACACCCTTGACATTGGCCCCGAGCGCGACCAGCACAGGCGTCAGAGTCTTGGCGATGTTGCCGAAGCCCCAGACGAGGACGTTGGCGCCGCGGAGGGACGTGAACTTGTCGGCGGGACGGTCAGGCTGGGCGCCGCCCAGGTGGGCGGGCCACTTGCGCTGCAGTTGGTAGTCGCGCATCTCGTAGAAGCGGCGCGCGGCGTTGAGCAGCAGACCGAGGGCATGCTCGGCGACGGTGTGGTCGTGGCAGCCAGAGCCGGTGGTGATCTTGATCTTGGTCGGGTCGAAGCCGGCGTTGAGGACGTCATTGGGGCCAGCGGCCAGCGACTGAATCCACTTCAGGTTCTTCAGGCGCCCAGCGGCGTCCTTGAGGTTGTCGGCGGTGTTGGTCCAAGTCACCAGCACATCGGCGTCAATGTGCTCCTCCGGGATGGGGGTATTGACATCGTAGGGCTGGAGGGCGACGCCGAAGCCCTCGAGGCTCTGGACGTCGAGCTTGAGGGAGGTTGGGTAAAGGAGCTTCATGATGTCGAGCACGGTGTTCTACTTTCGCAAAGTCGATGATGCTAAAGAGAGATGGTGGTGAGGCGAGGGAACGTTCTATTAGCACCTGAAGGCCCTGGTCGAGTCAGTCGTCACAAGAAAAGCTTTTACATAGAGTTTTGACTCGTGTAAACAAATGACAATGCAGATCTCCTGGACAAAGTTTTCGAGCATTCATCGCATCCTCAGATAGTGAAGTTCGCTGCCCCGCGTCTCAATCCCCTCACGCACCGAGATCGGGGCCAAATTCCCCGTGGGGCAGAGCCGCTCGGTGGAACACACGGCCGAGATCGCGCCAGTGTG
Source organism: Pyricularia grisea (assembly GCF_004355905.1). Taxonomy (NCBI): domain Eukaryota; kingdom Fungi; phylum Ascomycota; class Sordariomycetes; order Magnaporthales; family Pyriculariaceae; genus Pyricularia; species Pyricularia grisea. The sequence goes on along the minus strand of NC_044973.1, from coordinate 594,681 downwards.
ACAAATTCACAACAAAGCCAAATACAACAAGCTCGCGATTTGGACAAAGCCAAAAAGTATCAAAAAGTTCTATTAATAATGTTTACTTATCGAGTCTCTGCTATAATTAAATTACAAAGTAACTGCTTTTAATGTCTGGATAAGGTCGGGTTTCGCTGTTTGAAGATTATTTCCCCGGGGTAAATATGGGATAAAGACTCAACCGGTATCAGAATGATATATATATTCATTCAGATAGTGCATAGTGTGTGGGACTCCCCAAGGAGATCTTTCTATTAAGTCATAGGGAAGGGATAGATCTTCTGATTTTGTGCCAGGCCCGGCTTCACTATCTTTGTCCAAACCTCTGCAAGATGGAAAACAGAGGTCATTCTGAGCATGGTAACGGAAAGACGTCGGATGTTGAGGGCAAGATATTTGTGTCCTTTACCTTGCGTAGATTAGTGGTCTATCTCAGGGCAATTTTTCAGAAGGGAATGTGTTCACATTGAACACGGGTTGTTGTAACTTGTTACTTGCGAGCCACCTAGCCTACATGACCATTCCGGATTTCAAGAACCAATGCCAGCTCGCCCTAGTGGCCGGGATAGGTGTGTTTGCGCATAACTTGTCGGGGCTTGCAAGACAAATGGCAGAAAATAGTTTATCTGCCTCAGACATACAAAGCCAATATAATGTATGTACTGTCATGTAGCAGCCTTGTCGAGCTGGACAGCTGATGGGAGCCTTGCTTCACTATTGTACCCAGACCAGAGCCTCTTTGACACTTTTGTGCTTGTGCAATGGCCGCTTAGAAGGTAGTACCCCCAATGTGACACCATGGAAATATGTATGCGTGGCCGGCCATGCCGTAAGAGCAGTCCATTGTCTGAATTCTTGTCCCTGGACCCTATTGTGAGATACGCGGTAATGTCCGAATCTTTATGCGCCGAGAGGAGGCAGACAGATTTGGATCCCTGATCCATGGCGTAGAAGGTACATGATTCGCAAAGCCTCAACTGCACAAGGTAACGCCGTATACCTCGCTCTGCGATTTGTCTGTACAAAATAACCCACTTTTAAATATCCAGTTAAGAAACATAATAAGTTCTAGGTATTTGTTTCAATCTCAAAAGGTTCTAGAGTGCCACGAACTCCATGCCTGTAGTTTAAAATGATTATAATATTAAGCAGTTCTGCTGTTCCATCAGAACTTGATCCTTCCAAGTAGATGTGTGGGATAAAAGCTTCCTATACTGCGTCGAAGTAAACTTGAAGCGTTGCGATACACCAGGCGCCGCGGTACACTGCGTTATGCAAGAGATTCGATGGTTTCCGTTGGTCTGGCTTATTCTGATTCCGTCGACATGAATGCTGTTGCGATTGCCGAAGAGATTGTTATTAATAGACGAAAGCTTTTCGGTTAAAAGTTGAAGCAGACACGATTGGGCTTATGGACGTATTCGAGAATCTCAAGAATAAACCTATACAAGCCTTGTGAAAATTATATTTCAGCAACATTACTATGCCGTACATTAGTCGTGCAGGGAATGGTCAAGAACAGAAAAACATTAGGTGTATAATAAGAGTTGCATTCAGAAGCACCTGGTTCGCATAAAACTGGCAGCAAGAGCCAAAGTTTAATTCTAAATATAGTAGAGTGCCCGTCTCTTCAATAGCTACTTCCTGGAGCCGTTTAGAAGACAATAATATACAAAAGGGTTCTTTGAACCTTTCATTCTGCCCCCTACCTGGAAAGCAGCGACTTATCAACCTTCCACGCATCTTTGTGCTTTAATCTTCACTTTGGATATTTGACTACCAGCCGGCACAGTTGTTTTTAACGTTGTCGGGGAACATAATTTATCTAGTTTTCAACTCGTGTTTCGACAATGGTTTCTTTTGACGCACACTAACGAACACGTGCAGGCAGATTTGATAGGGTAGGAGAGCCATGTATTGGGTTGAGTAGCGCTATCTAGCCAAAAGAACGCGGAGGCTCTTTTATCCTGCTCTTAACGCTGACTCAGCGCTCGCTGTCATGTGATGACTCGATCTATCGGATTATCTAATGCGACATCTTTTACCCTGTTTCTCACCTCCTTAGCTTTCCCCATTGTCGCACTAGGCGATGAAGTTCCGCCTTCCCAAGAATTTGCTATATATTACAGCAAACCAGGCACCCCCTTCCAACAGATGATGCAATACCGCACTACAATTCACGAGGCTTTGAAATCCGAGCAATGGGGAAACCACAGCGGGCATGGTGCATGCAGTACCGATCTGATCAATTGGGGGAGGGTGAAAGCTTTGGACGGGCCAGGAAATTTCGCATTTGCCAACCAGTTTTTAGAAGCCCTGGGTTGGAAACGCAATGATGATTTTCACCTTAAGTTTTTCAAGGATCTTGTAGTGTTTACTCCTAAGTAGAAATTGTTTACATAACTCCTCTTCGAGTCGGGATTGGCAGTTGAAATAAACAAATAGTGCGAACTACTACTGTATTGGGGGTGGTGGTGGTTGGGTTCTAAGCCGTCGATGTTGTGGATTGGAGAAATGTAGAGCTCGCCGAGGTGCCGGGAGAACCCTCGTCGGATCCCAGTACGATTTTCTTTGAGGGCTGTTGATTTGGACAAGGACTCGTACACGGTCGTAAATATGACTTGTTTCCAGGTACCCGGCAGCATCCTCGCTGTATCAGGGGGGATTCCAGGGATAGGTGACCCTGCGGGATCTAAGCACGAAAGTAGGTAGTTTAGTGAATAAGTATCAAGACCATCCAGGTTGTGCTCCTGCACGAACAAAGCGATATATTAGCGGCAAAGGCGTCCTGATTAGATCACTTCACGGCGTCGCGGAAAATAAATTAGGTTGCTGGCTCGGCAGAGAAACTCCAGCCACCGAGCGATTAAATCTGCTTTGTCCCAGGGCTGATGAGCTTGCCGTGGCCGCAGAACTCGGACCTAGCTGCCCGTAAATTTATATTATCGGATTTGGTGTAGATGAAGGCAATGTCAAGAAGACCTGACGGTGTTGTTTGTCACCCCCAGGTCAAGAGCACTTGTTTGGTCAGGACGTTTTAGAGGGACGACTTACATGACTCCCTGGGTGTTTATGGATAGTTGGGATCAGTCACGTTATTTTTTTCATGCAATTAGCTTCGGCAATAGATCATGGGGTAGAGAATTGTTGGCGAATACGGTTTTAAAAATCTACTGATAATTAAGGAGCGAGTTGACAAGCGTGCTTTTGCCTATTGATGGCAGGCAAGAAAATAGGAAGATGCAAGAACTAGAGCGGTGAAGGCACAGAACACAAAATAAAGGGAAAGGCAAACGAAGGCCACAGTTTGTGACCAAGGGAAGATTTCTAAGAGATATAGGTGCAGGTTTGGTCATCGACTTTATCTTAAATTGAAGACACAGGCATTACTCGAGAGATGTACCAACACTACCATATGCTGGCACCAGCAAGCACCTCTGGGCCAGCAGCGTCATGCATTCATTCGAGCAATCTCATCCAGAAGGTTTCGCTTGCCATGCGGGGCTTAGATTAGCCTATTTCCTCATTTGACAAAAACATTACTAAAGCATGTGCTTAAATTGATTAAATGAAGCGATTCCGTGTATAGCCAGGGTTGATAGTACGTGACATTTACAAGGATATATAATGCGTTCACTCCATATATTACAAGTAGGCAGAAGGAACATGAATACGTTGCCCTAACTTTATGACCAAGTGGAAAGGTCACAAGATTAAAGACTTAATATAAGTTAATATATTTGAATAAAACGTCATGCAATGAGCAAATCAACCTTTTCAAATAAAAAGATAACGTGTTCAAGATAGAATAATCACATGTAAAAAGGGTGGTAATTATCTATTGAAACAGGACTTAGTTTTGCTAACAATTAACTTGGATATTTTCAATAATACAACGGCCTTTACGTTTATGCCTTTACGTTTATTCCACTAAGCATTTGCTCCTCTTTTGACATTTCGATTAGAATTCTCCTCCCGGTAAAACCATTTGTGGCTTGAGTCGTTCGAACTCGCGCTTGTTAGGCACTTTATATTATTGGCGAAAGGCACTGTACCTTGCACTACAAGTCTATATGTGGCTATATACTCACACCCCGAAGAAAGCCCCCTTATCGACCAACAATAACCGCACAAAGCCACACCTTAAACTTTCATCCGCACCAACTCATCGTAGCCCTAGACAACCCTTTAAATCTCCCACTCAGCCAGGCATTTATGATGACCAGTAGAAATACGCGGCAACACCAATAATGGGCGTGAGGAGCGCCGTTATTCTCTTCACTGCCGTCAGCTTATGATCCCTGATAAGCCCGCTAGTCATAGTTTTGAACATTGCTTTATCATTAATTCTGGGGTACGGTTCCTTGGGCACTGGGTGACCCAGAAACTCGCAAATCTCATCCCAAGCGAAACCGTCCTCTGTGGAAATGGCAGTTAGCCTCGCCGCTTGTAGTGGGTTGTGGGCAAGCTTTGTTCCACTCACCTAATTTCAGGGTCAGTAACCTCTCAGCTGGTACCTTGGCTTTGATAAGCTCGTTGCTATAAATTCCATGTCAGTCTCGTCTCCCAAATTATTGAAGACAAGGTCACGATCCCCAACCCGAGTACTCACTACTCAAGAAAGCTCGACTGCATGGCCGTCGATAACCCTGGCTCCCCAGGTCTTTTTCCACCCCAGCGTTTGAAAACCACCTCCAGCCAGCGGCTCATCAGACCCAACCACGGATTAAACAGCCCCAAAACCCTCGCATCCGCAGACGAGCAGGCGCGGTAAACGTCTCCGATGGTCTCGTCAATTGACCGGGTCCAGCTCGCCGGGTCGCGTTCCGTCAGGATCCACTTTACGTCCGGGTCCGGCAGGTACCGATGCAGTGTCGTCAGCGGAAAGAAGCTGCCAATTTCGACAAAGGCGTCGTATCCCTTTAATAGATCGTCGAGATCAATGGATGGGACGACGCCACGGTGCTGCTCGGCCTCGATGGCGTCGGCAAGCTTAAGGAGCTCCCTGTCGCCGTTCTTAAATGTTACCTCGTACATGTGGAACGGCGTGTAGCCAAGGGTTTTGAGGGCCGTGTAGACGCCCAGGGTGCCGCAGCGGCTGGCGCCCATGACGACGACGCGTATGGGCTTTGCTGTAGGTTTTTCTACGTCTGACATGTTTTAGGTTGCGAGTTTGGGAGGATGTTCTTTGTGGGATTGTTATAATGGATTTGACTTCGTCACAGCCCGGGTTCAGCTGTGCTTTTTATAAGAAGGAAAAAAAGGTCATAATCATAGGTCATATTAACATTGGCCCACAATTGCTGTTGTCTAGTGCTTACATATTTACCTAGTCTGGGCGTTTTGTATTATTTGACGGGTCCACAGAGAACAGCCCCCGAGTCGACGAGGTTTGCTGACATCACATCACATTTGAATCCTAACAGCGGGTGCAACCCAATTATATTACAGTTCGTGCAAATGCGAAAAGTACCATGCTTGTTATTGTAAGCACTAACTTCCTCACCGACGTGCCGAAATATAACCGACCATATATGCGGGAATGCGAAAGCTTTCCACGAACTGCGATTTGTGCACCTACGATGGCAACGGGTTGTTCCCTCCAAACCCCTATTTGTGCTTATGATGCCGCGGAAAAGGTGTGCCTAGCCAGGATTGAAACTGGATAAGAATATTGGGAGTACCATTTCTCTAGCGCCGGCACACACAGCTCCATAGCCTGCGCGAAATGAGCCAAATTCGTTCTGTTTTGCCTGGCAAATTCTCCGACGTTAACCTTCTCTACCCAGCCCATATCGATTGCGCACACTGCCGCCTCCCGCATCATCGACCGGCAACGAAATAACATCCAACAAGAATACCGCTGCTTGAAATATAAACCCTATGGAGCGTGCGAGTTTATAAAAGTTTTACAATCGCGGCCATGATTAATCTGCATCAAATTTTCCTTCATTGTAGGTTTGCGGGGGAGGATTACGTATAGCTGGTCGCCTGCTCCTGCCGGAATGCTACCCTTGGCCGTCCGGGTCGGCAAAGTGGGCGACAAGATTGAAATAACCGTGGAAAAGTCCTTCCTTCACTTACAACAACTATTTCATGACAACAAATGGGTACGGCAGACAGAAAGTTCGCTGACCAAGATAATTTGTTCTCGCTTTAGCTTGAACTTGGTTTTAAGAATTTGAAAGCACATATTAATGTAGTTAGAGTGTATCAAATGGCCAGCGTTGTAAAATATCATCACCATTTGCCTGTTGGCGGTCAGTTTAACCTTGTCCCCCACTTTCCGGATGCTTGTTCCATGCAGCAATTTCAAGAAGAATGGGAAGATTGGTGGAAAGTGGAGTATTGACTTGGTAAGGCTGTAAGCCAGGACTTGGAGATACCAGGAGATAACATAGACCATCCCAGTTTAAATCCCTCATGTGATAAAACCATCCTCCCTGCTGATCGGTAAGGCTTTGGATGCTCGCATATATATATGTAGGGCAAAATACCTAATATAATGCCGATTGGTTAATTCCTGTACTCGTTATCTATCACACCACCTCATATCAAATACGTGATAAAATCTAATCTCGGGGGCCCAAGCGCTCAAGCTGCTCGATACAACACGAGGCAACTCGGTGGATAAGTGCCTACTCACTGGGTTCGCTGCTTTTTCTAGCATATCCCCTTGATGGAAAGCAAGGTAGGAGCACAGGTGCAATTTCTATTTCGACTTATATCATCCCGCAAAAAAACAAAACAGGCTCTTACTTTAAAAATTTCCGGAGCATTTAAAGAAATACTACAAAACTGCCACTTCAAGTAAGTAATGGTGCCTCGCCAGGTCACCCTCCTTTCATATAATATAACTTAGGGTTTTCAACATCTACAACAGTCGATGTTTGAGGAGCTCTTGATACAAATCCTTCTTACTGTACCTTGAGTTGGAACGAGCCAACGGGAAGCAGTAGTGTGTTGCTATCCGAGGCAGGCTTACCACTCTCGGAGGCATGATCCCCACGATGTTCTACTCGCCAACTTCTCATTCCTCCCATACTTTTTTCCCCCATACCCACCATTTAAAATTGCGGGTTGGGCGCAGAAATGAAGAAAGTAGTGGAGAACGCGCAGACTCTACCACTTATCTGGCCAGATCCGTAAGCCAGTCCTCACAAAGACAAACGTTTAATTGTGCTTTTTGGTCATCACAACATGTTGCGCAAAAAAAGGACGGACGAGATAGTCTGGTAGACCACCCCTTCTACGGGCAAAAGCAAATCAAGCGGGTAGCTTTTCGAACAGGCAACTTCGTCTCCACCGTCGTAACTGCATTCGTTTGCCCGCCTTGGATATGTAGTCACTCGTCAAAGCCTTTTAATTAATGATGGGCAGGAAGATTGCACTTTTGCAGGCATTGAAGCCCTTATGGTGATTACTTCCAGGATACGGTACATGTTTGTGGTCCCTAAGGTGAGTTGCTGCCAAACCTCACCCAGCGCGGGGGCTCGATTATTCAACCGGTGAGGTCTTGTTGGCAGAGTATCAAAATTCCCGCTGCTGGGTTAGCTTCCTACTTGTTCCGTTTTGTCCCTTCCACCGCCTGTCGTGTTTTCAGGATATATGCTCGACATTTATGCGAGAGGTTGTGTAGCCATAGTTAAAATCGCTATCCTTACTGGCTACTGAGTTGGGATTGCAGGTGACAAATAGTTGGAAATATAAATCGCTAACTTAATGCAGCGATTGTGCTTTTTGATAATTTATGTCGGAAATCTGGGGGGAAAAGGCCGTTGTGAACATTTCATGAGAGGCCGGGGTTGAAAGGCGATCCGGATCCGCCAAGGAGACGGTAGATGCCGTGGCATGTATGCTCTCTGTCGTTCAGTGGTCCCATATCTCGACAAATTGGCACATAATGGAGTGTGTCCGGCCCTCGTCAAGCGCAGCGGCACCATTGAGGCTAGCAGAAGTATCTGTGGCGACATTGTTACTAAGTTGATGCTCTTTCCCTGATCTGCTGGGACCGCAATGGCTAAAGGCGCTTCCAGCTTGAATTTGACCTCCAAAGCCGCCTCGAAGAGTGACATGCCACGGCTGTTCAGTCCGCCATTACAAGGTGCTGCGTCAGGTCTGTGTCTCGGTTAACATTTCGGGCTGGATAAACTTATAAGTAGATAGTTAGAGTCTTTGAAAATCACATCCAAGCTGCTGCTCTAGCCTCTCGGTGGCTTCAAAAACCGTAGCATGCTTTTCAAGATTGGCTGCATTTTGCGCCGCAAAGGTCCCGTGGGATCAGTACCAGGACCTTTGTTATCCTATTGGCGTAAGGGAGGAGATGCCTCGACTTTATGCTGTCACTGGCAGCTTTGCGATGAAACTCCGAGCAGTTATGCAGGACTCTTTGAATACTCCTCTTCGAATGGCTCATCCCACAAATGAAAGTAAAGCCCTCATTCATAAACGGGGAGTTTGTAAAGTGCCACCCCAATGGAAATTACAGGGCTGTCTGCGGAAACCTCGTCAAAGTAGTCGAAAGAACCCAGTACCTTCCAGGCTTTCACAAAATTATACTGACTTGAGCAAACATCGTGTCGTCAAAAAGGCACAGGAATACCAACCCACAGCGCCAAATCCGCGACTTTTGGTTGCCTCGCATGGTACAGACAGCCGCCGGGAGAAATCGTCTAGTTACTCTTGAATATCTCGTCAAGGACAAGCTATTGGAGGAGGATAGTGTGCCCGTAGGCGTGCAAACACAACGCTAACACTAACTACTGGCCCTAGCCTTTTCCAATGCTCAAGTTTTATTTTCCAGAACCTGAGTTTTTAGGAAATTCTTCAAATCACAATTTCCGCTCAGCTTTTAAAAATGCGGCGGGAAGTAACTCTATTAAAAGTGCGAGGCATGTCGGGGCCGACGGAGGAGAGATAGCGGACAGCATTTAAAGAGGAGGATTATACATGTTGGGGATGTTTAAAACGAGCTTAGGATACAATGTGAAAGGGAGTGGTAGGGTGCCCTCGCGACTCACGTTTCTGATTAACTGTCGCCCGCATTTTGCACTCCTCGACCACCCTCCCCCATACTTGCGTTATAAACGCATCTTCTCACCACCGATTCTACGCCATTGCGAAAATAGCTTTCCGTTTTCGAAATGTACGCGGTTCTAATGAATATTGAACGATTATGGCCCATGCGCACGAAATCAAAACAGATACGTTGCCGTATGTTATGTAAGTTTACTGGATTGGAGCTCGGTGCCGTTGTGCCAGGTCTATCTTCTGCAAGCTGTTTGGCAAAATTACCTTGCAGTAGCCTAAAAATCTAGAACTGCCAAGGTTTTGTATCTGGTTACTGTAATCAGCGTGCGTTTACAACCCCAAGCAATGTCCATAACACCGTTTTACATTAAAAGGAACACATTGATTCGTCTTCTAGACCAGGTAGTCATCTAGAGGTTCGTATAGTTTGTGATCGCATTTACGCCACCAATGCTCAGCCGATCCACAATTAAGACACTCTCCATATTTATATCTTTTTTCACGTTCGTTTTCGACTGTCCGATCGCTTACATAGCAGCGGGGAGCTATGTGCCCAAGTTTTCCGCACCTGTAGCATGTCGGTATGTAATTGCCCGCTTTGTGATCTTTAATGTAGCCGTTATTAATATCTTTCCATTATTTAGATAGTACTGTGAGTACTCTTTGTGCTGGGTAAAAAGGCAACTGACCTCTAAAATTTGATGTGCTTCCATGGAAAATATGATCCTGGGGGTTTGGTTCAAATCCTGAACGGTCATGGTTGAGGGTGGTGCTTCCTGGTACCTCGTATATCCCAAGGATTGCCACGGCTACCGAAACTGCCGTTACCGCCGCGAAAGCCTGCCACTCCTTATTTTTGTAACTGTCGGCATAATCACAAATACCCTTGACGATAATGCAAGGAACCTCGCTCCAAACCCCGGCCCCTTCCATCTCAAAAGCGATCACGTTATACTCCTCAGCAACAGCGTTGCGGTGCTCTCCTAACTTCATAAGGGTATTACCGCAGGCAATAGAGCCTAAGAAGATCCGCGGGACAAATTTTGTCGGGCGCTCTTGCTTCCGGTTCTGTCTTAAAGCACACAAGGACAACTCGCAGCCTAAATCGTTGCAGGAAAGCAGGGAAGCCGCTTCACAAAAGCTAGCGTAACAATCGTCGCAGTCGTTTTTATAATGCATATGTTTGTAATCCGGCGGAAACATCTTGTCTATCTCGTCGGGAGGAGGCGTATATTTCGTTCGGCGTTTCTCTTCAATGGCCTTTGCTTGCAAAAACGCCAGCTTCGCTACTGCCGTCCTTTGCAAACGGCCCAGCCCAAGGTCGCCCTGAAAACTCTTAAGCAGTCCACGGATATATTTATTTGGCTGTCCCAATGTACCCTCTTTAGGCCTGATCACGAACTTATTTGGGTATTGCCTGCCATAGTCGTAATTAACAATACTCTCACTGATGATTACATCGCCCAAAAAAGCGTCGTGTCCCGAGATATGTGGTAAAGCTCCACAAACGCCAACGAGAAGAGCAAGCTTAATGTTGATGTAACTTGACTGCAAGCTCCTTGCGCATGCCGCTGCAGAATTCGTCCCCATTTCTGGAAGCAAGAGGAGAACCACGGCATGGGTGCCGATACGGCCTGTCGTATATATGTTGCTGTCGCCGTTTTCTCGTCCGTATGATCGTTCGAAGATCTCGTCAAAAAGGAGACTGACGGCGTCAGATTCGATGGGCAATGCACATATAATCGCAAAGTGGAAGCCGTTGCGGTCGGCCGGTGAAGGCGGCGACGGCATGGTGGTAGTTGCTAATTCTTGTTTGGATGCAGGCAAGTGTACAGGAACTTTTAGACTCGTAGTTCCTGGCGCTGTGGGGACAGGTAACGCTTTAGGGAGTAACCTCGATTAGGCCAGGTTCGGGGTTCGCTCGGGGGCAGATGACGACCCGTTGGGACGCACCGGCTACTGAGGAGCTAGCTTTGAATGTTATAGGCGTCGGGTCGGATCGATTTTCGCGGGCCCTTGCTTATCAGCTTTGCGAGTCCCACGACGGGAGGAGTCTCAAGCGTCGGAAGATCTCTGAGATTCACCTGACGCGCAGCGTTGTTAGGAACAGCAGAATGATCCTTGCAGACGCTGACATTGTGTTGTGCAAGATTGATAATGCCTCATAATGAGGGGTTGGTAAGGCTATGATCATGCAGGCAGGCAAGTGTTGGTCCAATCGCACAGCGAGGACTGGCTACCGCGTATGCATGTGAATGTCTGTACTAAAGGCCGAAGACAAATTTGCTCCAAACTGTAGAGACTGCGACTCATATTGTCATTATAAAATTACCAGCATGAAAACGAGCGCAGTAAAAACTAATTCCAAGTTCAGAATAACACCGAGTAGATGATCTCGCTTCCTGAGTTCCATAGCGTATGTATTGAGTAAAATATGGCCTTGTGAAAGTTGGTGAACGCGCCGAAGTTTTCCAGATATGTATGGTTACCCGCCAAATCTGGTGTGCTTTTAATTTTGTTATCCTCTGGCTTCCCTTGTACGTACTCTACCTACGATGTCCCCTGGGTATGACTTCGTTGTTAGGTACACCTATGGTTTATGGGTATGCGCGAACGGCTTTTAGAAGCTTGGGAGGGCTGAATGGGCAAAACGTGCCCTGGCCGCCCGAGGAGATTGGTCGGGTCTCGCGGTAATGCCGCGGTGGTCCACCTGAGTGACCCTAAAACCAGCAAGGGTAGTTTATGTACGGTCTCCAAATCACATAGACGAAAAGACGACAGATCGAGGAGGGCGAGAAGAAGGAGCAGAGTAACGATCAGACCACGACAGACCGGACCGATAGGGACTGGGAAATGCCAACAACGAATCCTAGGCTAAGAGGCCCGCTTCCCCTACACGAGGCCTATCAACGTATGCTCGCCGGCCACCGCCTGTGCTATAACATCCCCGCCCACACTGGCGAGCATTCCACGGCGCCGTCTGGTCTCGGGGGGGCTGGGGGATATGGGTATACAGGTGGTGGAAATGTTATCTCGCCCGGAGGCGCCTGATGCGCTGGAACAAGATTAGCCCGAAGGTCTTGAATTGCTGTAAGGCGATAGGTCCTCTAGCGAACTACTCGTAGCCTTTATTAAAGACAGCGTCGTTGTATGATTTGAAAAGGGCCAGGGATATCGTGGCCGAAGCGGTCGCCGCTTTGGGTCGATTTGATAAAGTGCGTATGGCGAATCCAGCCCAAAACCAGTATAATATTAACCCTGGTACCATTATCGGTGTAAGTAAGCCGAAGACGCGTTGCCACCAGGTCCGCGGTCTTTTACCCATATTAGCTAGGGATAAGGGGGGCGAGTTAGACCGCCTGCCTGCCGTCGCCGCGGCTATTTTTGGGAGATTATCGAGAGATTGCGCGGTCAGCGGTGCTCGTGGCCGAGGCCAACGCCATGGTTCCCGACAATGTGGCTTGGACTTCCAACACAAGCACAAACCTCGGCCGCAGGTTTAAGGTAACGCGCCGGGCGGCGGCGGCCAGGGGTTCGTACTGGATGGAGTCCATCGAATGCAATGGTACCGTCGTTTGGGACGACGATCCCTCGTATGTCGTTTGCCGCAACGCGCGAGCCCCCGCAAGGGACCGCCACTACAAGTAAGACCACAGCCACCACCAGTGAGTCGAAACCGACAGAGACGACCGAAGAGCCCATCCGGCCCAACGCCAAGGACAGCGAGGTCACATGCTTCACCTCAAGGCAGCGCCAAGGTAACGCGAATGCAACCAATAGTGTTAGGTCTCTGTGTGACCTGGTGGCCTGCTGCTGCTCGACGAGCGGGCGACGATCGAACTTAAGGACGGTTCACGCTTGAGAAAAATACAATGGGCTGCCCGGCGCCACATGATACCTTTACGTGGGACGTGCGCGAGGAGAGGTGCTTGTAGTCCTGTACCCGGGATGGATGCGTGGTTACCTTAGAAAGGAAAGTAGGGTGGTTATGGGGGCAATAATGGATGCTAAATCCCCGAGTCTTATAGGGGCAGCTAAGGGCTACATTGCTCTGTAGTATTGTAAGTTTTTGCGGGGCATTTTTCTAGTGTGGGGTCGCTCACCATCTTGTATCAATCCACCTTTCATCAGGAGTGGCCCCTGACTGAAGGTGATTTTCCAATTCCATCAGCAGTCTTCTCTGTACCGAAAATCTGCAGGCTAGTAATTTTCAGAATCAGCTCACCTCACCCTCACTTCAAAACTTATCCTCACTTATTTTTGGATGTTACCTTTATCATGGCGCACAAAACTACTGGCAAATTTCACCTCCTTCCCGCCAAACCCCCGCCTTTCACCTCTCCCCAGCCACGTTGAACGCTCTTCCGACAGCCACTCGCTCTTGATCCCTTATGTATTTGGGTACACAATCTTGAGCTTCCGCTTCTTTTTGGTGAATAACAACAACTTGAAATGTCTTCGCAGACTCAGCAGCAGCTTTCCCAGGAGCACGTCACTCTGACCGTGGCCACAGACAACTCTTCTCGCACTCGTTACCCGCAGTCGCCAGTGCCGCTTCCCGCCATATATGTCAAGGCAATCGAGCGCTTGAATGCGCATAAGAACTTTCAGGCCCGACTAGCCCCGGCCTCTTCCAGCTCCTCGTCGGCAATCTCGCCTTCATTGGCCTCCAAGAACGCCAAGGCGAAGTCGTCCTCACCTTCCGCTGCTGAAACTCTCGCCACCGGCAAGACTACTGGCTCCGGAATCAACAAGAAGAAGAAAAAGATCAAGAAAGATAAGAAGAAGAATAGCAAGAAATCATCCAAGGAGCCCGAGAACATCGACGAGTCCGAGGAATCGCAGGAGGTCTCCAACGCCGTGATCAAGCTCGAGGGTCCCCAGAACATCGACAAATGGCACACGTCTCTCATGTTCGCTCTCGGACCTCTCCATCACTTCGTGACCCAGCGCTTCGAGGAGCTTGTGAGGCCTCCGGTGGAGGATGCGGTAGCTCGTCGCCAGTGGGACGCCGATAAGAAATCAGCCGGGAAGACGCTCAAGTCGTCGCTCAAGAAAGTCAAGAATCTCCTGAGAGACAGGCTCGACAAGTCTTCGCGAGACCAGAAGGATCCCTTCAAGTTCTACAGTGCCGTGATGCGGGTCATGCGAGCCGAGGCCGACCGCAGCAGCTTCACTTCGATGCTCGTCAAGCAAGCTTGCGACTTGAAGGTCACCAACTTTGATAACCTCGCCGCCTACCAATCCCACATGAAGGAGGTCCGCTGCAAGCTGGCGCTGCTGAGTGCCTATCCCGGTGACCGCTTTATGGTTCTCGCTGCCATCAACGGTCTGGGTACCAATAGCTTGACAGAGGGTATGCTGCAGGTGGTCACTGCTCCGCCCAACAACAGCGATGGATTGAAGGACCCTTCTGCCATGGGCAGTATCCCCGAGTAGGGCTCGTGGGATCTTCTCATGAAGTCTTTCTCTACTGCTGCCACCGCTGGTGAGCTCGAGTGGCGACGCAGTCAGGGTGGTGATAGTGCCAAGAAAGTTGCGCCCGGCGGCAGCGTCTAGTTTCACCGGCCAGCCCGCGGTCTAGTTTAACCGGAACAGCCCTTAATTGACCAAAGACCCTCAAACTGCAAGTAGATGCTATTTCTTTCTTTGATATAGACTTTTGTGCAGGTTGTTAGATAGCAAAGAAAGACTATTACTGACGCCTGCAGTTCCATCACCACGTTAGTCTCCAGGCTAGGTCTCATCGGCCAAGACTAGATGAATGGCTCTTTTGGCCTGTAACAATGGCATCCAGCCGGTACTTTTTGTTCTTGAGATTTAAGTCTATGGGCTCCACAAGACTCTCGACAACGTCAAAGGGTGGGCTTTGTATAACACCTTTCATTGGCAACAGCATATTACCTAGGCAAGCTTGGCTCGGGCTGCACATGTGCTCGCCAACTTTCTGTTAGTTGCCTTATTCAACAATCGATGGAAACTGGCCGGAACATCGATGGACTGCTGTATCCAATGAGATACTTTGTTCTATTTGTTTTCCATGATTTAGCCTTGCATCCAATACTTAAGTTTCAGAACAAGGCCACAGCTCTACCTCTTCGTCTCTTTCTTTGACTGATGTATGTCACATCCAAGTGGTCTGTACCCGTGGAAGCTTCTATCCAAGATCGACAAGAAAAGATGTTAGTTGTTGCTCGCAGACCTGACCCAATTAGTCGTTGGCAATTCAGTCGTCACCAAGAGACGCAAAATCATGCTTTCATCTGGTTCCGAGCTATACGAAGACTTTCCGCGTTGACAAGGAACCATGCATCTCACGTCACCCTTTGCCACGATCTCAAAGCGTCGTCCCCCATCACCGTCAGGGGATCCGGAACCTCGGGTCCAGACCTATTTGACTTTAATCTTCGTATATCCGTATATCCGTAGCCCCACCCTCCCGAGCCCACACGGAGACCACGATCTGTGGCGATGTAATTATACATCGTTTCCTCCCACTCCAACACATTCCCCAATCAAGCTTCAGCACATGTGGTTTGCGCGGCAAACAAGGGAATAGCCGATCCAAGAAGCTGTTTTCATGACGTACACAAATTCTGTATGCAGAGAAGCTTATCACAAGCGCTCGGGTCCCCCGAATCACGCCATACCAACCACAAGTCCCGATATCGTCACCGAGGATGTACAAAAAAAGCCTTTCCGTCTGATGGGGGCAAGCTGTGCCGCGTAGAAATTCATGACCGGAAACCCGGCCTTCATTAGGCCCCACGCTCTGAGGAATCCCCCCATGTGCCAAGGCATCCATACATCTTGGCGGAGGCTCACGACTGGCGCCGAGCCCGGTGGTGAACCCACACGGATCCCGGCCGATGATGTAGCTTCGCAGGGTACACTCGCGGGGATGATCAGAGATTTTTTTTTCGTGACTTTTTTTTTCTTGATCGGTTTTGTCTGACTTGCAGTACGTTCCTACAGCACATTGTTGGAAACCTATCAAGCAAAAGTCTTTGACGGATAAATGTGGGATTAACAATGGTATACCTAGTCCCTCCCAATTCTGGAAATGCTTGGCCGAATTGCACTGCAATGTAAGCGGGTATAACCCGTAGAGAATAATGGGGAGGACTGGTCTTGGCCTTCATCAGGGTCTGCCCACAAGGTTGTTCGTGGCTCCAAATAAAAGGACAGGCGCGTCTCGTTGGTATTGGTATCCTCACGCCAATAAGCAGTACTTTCTTATCGGGCTCACACCCAATTAAATGCAGTTTGGTTCAAGCTTGATTGTCTCACGTTTGTGAGAACAAAAAAAAGTGCCAGTAAACAAGCCTGCTGGTAGTGGGTGAGTGACTAGGGCGAGGTCTCCCACAAACCCGCCCGTGACATCTACCCCTGACGCACTCAGACTTGCGATATATCAGCGGGGGGAGTGAAAAGGATCTGCGCAAAAATAAAAGCCATTGCAATAGTTCACCATGGGAATGCTCCGAAAAGTCGGACACTGGTTCGCGCCACCAGCGGACAAGGCCGACGATGGCCGCGACGTATGGCCGTCCCGCGCCGCCTTTCTCCTCGCCTCAATGGGCGGGTGCGCGGGCATGGGAAACCTGCTACGCTACCCTTCGACCGTCTACAACAACTACGGCCTGCAGTGGTTCATCCCTTACCTGATGTGCATCTTCCTTATCGCCATCCCCGTGCTCACGCTTGAGATCAGCATCGGCCAGGCCTACCGCGGCGGCAGCGTCGTGGCCTTTAACAACATCAACCACCGGCTCAAGGGCACCGGATTCAGCCTGCTGTACATTGGCTTCATCGTCGGGCCCTACTTTGTCGTGAACCTGGCTTGGATCATGGCCTACTTTCGCTACAGCTTCCACAACCCTCTCCCGTGGGCCGGCGACCCCTCGGGCTTCTTCGACAGGGCGGTTGCGAACCCGGCCCCCATCCCCGGCAGGCTCAATGCTGAAGGTACGGCCATCGAGGCTTACACACAATACACCGCCACAGGGATGGTGGGCGAGACGGTGGGCTGGTGCGCATTCACCTGGTTCCTCGTCTGGCTATGCATCTTCCGCGGCGTTGGACTTACCGGTCGTGTTGTCTACTGGACTATGGGGCTGCCCATCGTCATGACCATCATCCTCATCGGTCGCTCAGTTTCTCTCGAAAACGCGGGAGAGGGAGTCAAGTTGTACTTTGCGACGTGGCGAGGCGAGCAGCTGGCGCGTGGGTCGGTGTGGCAGACGGCGTGCGGGCAAGTCTTCTTCTCGACCGGAGTCGGCTTTGGATATTTCACTTCGTACGCGAGCTACAACAGGAAGCACTCCAACGCGGTCATGGACTCGTTCCTCATCATCCTCAGCAACATGGTGTTTGAATGCACGGCAGCCTTTGCAGTGTTTGGCGTCGTGGGATTCCTGAGGATGTTCCCGGAACCCGGCGCCGCCCCCATCGGCGGCTTCACCATTGGCTTCCTGACCCTCCCCGCGGCGGTGGAGCAGATGCCCGGAGCCAACTTTTGGGCCATCGTGCTGTTCTTCACCCTGATGGTGCTCGGCTTCAGCTCAGCGTTCGCCATGCTCGACGCCGTGGTGACGCTGGTCATGGACTCGGGGGTCAGGTTTCCCCGGCCCGCCGTCGTGTCCGCGCTAACCATCCTCTCGTTCCTGCTCTCGCTGCCGTACTGCACCGAGTTTGGCTACTACCTACTCGACGGCGTCGACAGGTGGATCAGCGACGTGGCCCTCGTCTTTGTCGTGTTTGCCGAGTGCACCACGTCGACGTCGTTGTACCGCTGGAGGGATGTCGCCGGCCAGGTCGGCGCGAGGTCTTTTTATCTATATAACATTGGATACTTTGGCGGCCTCGTGTCTGGCGTCGCGGCCGGGATCGCGTCGAGGGCAGAGATTGGTGCCGGCGTCGGCTTTGGCATCTACATCATCTTTGCTGCTGCTTCAGTGTTCATGGGCAAAGTTCCCGACGTGCCAGTTCCCAGAAAGTTTAGCGGGAATGTGTTCCTGCAGCGCTTTTATTACGTCGCTTTTTACTCGGTAAGAGAAGTTCCCCACGAATGAGCTCAGCGTAAAAATTGTGTCCCACCAAGAGTAGGAGAACAAAAAAAAAAAAAAATAGACCAGGACTGACATGACTCTTACACCTCACAAACAGGGCCACCAACTCACCAAAGACCTCAACGTCATTGTGGCCCAGGGCAAAAACTGGACGATCCCCGTCTTCTGGGCCCCGATGCTGCGATACCTATCCGGCCCGATCCTGGCCATCGTCTATGGCTTCAGCTACCCGACGTTTCACGAGATGAAGGTCGACCCGCTGCACATATTCGGCTTCTTTACGGGGCACATGGTTCTCGCGCTGGCGCTGCTGGGCTTCATTGCCCCGCGCTGGTTCAACATCCTGATCCCTCCGCAAAGGCGCGACGAGGGCAAGCACCCGTACGCCCCGCGCGTCACGATGGATCCGGACGCGATGGGCCGCGACAGGGCCCTCGAGCAGCAGGACGGGGTCGACGCGGATGCTGCTGCCATGATGCAGCAGCAGCAGCAGCAGCAGTCGCACCAGTCGCACCAGCAGGCTGCCAAGGAGGGAGATAATAGATTGGCTGTGGGTACCACGGGGAGCGGCAGGATGACGGATATGGACGTGATTGCATCAAGCAGCTCGGGGGAAAGCCCCAGGGAGCCGCGCAAGGAGATTTTTTGAACGTGGCTTGAGGGTGAATTGTTTCCATTTTGCTACTTGTTGTTTGGTCCATGTCTGATGCACTACAGTAGATTCCTCATGCGTTTGTTCTTCTTCTCTCCTGGAGGCTTTTCCGTTTTTTTTTTTTTTTGTTTGGTTGTGCGCGCGAATTTCCAACCTGGGGCTTTTGCTTGGCACTATACTCGATAGCTTTTTGTGCTTGGGTTTTTTTGGTCTGCCGAGAAACGCCGAGATCTCAGATGCCTGCCAGCGTGTTTGATGAAGGTCAAAGTGCCCCCCTTGATAATACATCACGTTGGGTTGGATCTGCCGCCACGGCTGCAAAACAGACCCTTTAAAAGCCCAACCAAGCATTGGCCAAGGGATCAAAACTAACCTGGAACAAGCTTTGAATCTGTTGTGAGATAGAAATCACAAGAACCAAAAGGTTTTCGCCGTTACAAAAACCGGAGGAAAAAAAAAAGAAGAAAAAAACCGGGGATCGTCATCTCACAGTAAGACCTCGCATACAGTACACGTGCAAACGTGTTATAATGTGAACGTACATACTAACCACATCTATTCGGGTCAACAAAATTGTACTGTGTGTATAACCAAGATAAGCTACAAGGTATGTGACACTGCGGTGTGTGAATTGGGTTGGGCATTTTATCCTTGTATGACGTCGCGTTTAGGATTCCCGACTTGTCTTTGGTGAATTGTTTTGTCGCCCTAACCGTGTTTGCCATCTTGAAAATTAGAATAAAATAAAAAATTCCCAATTGTCCAATCCAGGCTTGCCAGGGTTTACTTCATACTTCATTGCCTGCCAAGCTGCGTGGGTAGAGTACCTGAGGTACAGTAGACAACGGTCACCACTTACTACAATAGGTGTGCAAAATTATCGCAACCATCGCAAAATCCCACCAAAACACACGGTTTTCAAATACCAATAATCCTATTAATTAACAATTCTAATCTATAATAACTTGTATATTATTAGTTTAAAAGGGCCAAAATTTCTATAAATATAATTATTATTTCAAAATAATATTAGTTGCAAACGCAAATTTGGATTAAAATTGATCAAAGTTGAAAAAATTCCGTTATAGTGGATTATAGCGCATTTATAATGGACACGGTTTTTCCAAATTTCCAAACTTTTATTTTAAACCTTTGTAACAAACGCCGGAAATTTGTTTATAAGATAAAATGTAAGTATATATTATATTATATAAATTTATATAAGCTGCCAAAATAAAAAAGCTGTGCCTTTTATATTAACAAAGTTGCAGCTTTGTAAATATGGTGACTTTTGGTGGGATTTTGCAATAGTTGCGTTAATTTTGCACAGGTGCTGTATGTAGCGCTGAACGGGGATTAATTACCTATGTCCGTTTAATTCTCCACTTGCCGCTTGGCGGTCAAAATTTTCCCTACATGCCAAGCAAGGCCAAGGGCCCGTTACCTTGGCCTTGTGAGGAAACCCAATGGATGCTATACGATTGTCCACAGAATCTGGGCGCCGAGATCTTGGTGTCTTGGAGACAGTGACATTCTTTCCACTTTGCGCCACCTCAAGGATACCCCGGATGGTGAATACAGGCACAGTGCACGGAGCGAGCTTTCTTCTCAAAAACGTAGCATGCGGAACATCACCAAGACCACGAGGTTGTAAAAAAGAAACTGTGAAGGAAAGAAATTTAACACCACCCGTGCAGCGGAGACGTAGGCAGGCAAAATCGACAACGATTGTGCGTGTCTTTGCCGGCGCGTTTCCGTCACTCCTTCCCGGCTATCATGCCCCCGCCTTGCTCACACAGGTTGACCGGGTGGTAATACATAACTACGTAATTGGCCATCACATCAATCACATCCGTTCGTTCTTCCTGGCAGAAAGAAAAGGAAACAGGACAAAATCCCCCCCTTCCCAGAGAGGTTTTTTTTTCTCGGTTTCTTTCCTACTGCTCTTAGTCGTCGTTTCTTTTATCGTCCCGTGTACGATATTCTTCTTGCTTCCCACAAGCGGAAGGCCAAAAAGAAAGAAAGAAATAAGGTTTAAATACAACCAAAACTAGAGACGATTTCAACAATGGGCAAGAAAAAGTCCGACGACGCTGTCGTCCGAGTTTCGGGCCAGTCCAACGAACCATTATCCCGTCCGATTCACGCCCTAACCATCGAGCAATTCCTCCAAGAGATCAAGGGCGATGCCGAAGATGGTCTCACCCCAGATGAGGCCCGTAAACGCCTGGAGCAGTACGGCAACAATGACTTTGGAGAGGGCGAGGGCGTCTCACCCCTCAAGATTTTTATTGCCCAGATTGCCAATGCCATGACTCTAGTAGTACCCCCGTTTACTTGATTGTGTTAAACCCCCCTTTATAAGCATGTTGGAATTGCTCATTTGTTGTTCGACAGGTTTTGATACTGGCCATGGGTGCCAGTTTCGGAATCGAATCATGGATCGAAGGTGCCGTTATCGGTGCAGTCATTCTTCTCAACATCGTCGTTGGTTTCTGGCAAGAGTTCAAGGCTGCCAAGACCCTTGACTCTCTCCGGTCTCTGAGCTCGCCCACGGCTCGTGTAATCCGTGACGGCGCCAACATTACCATTCCCACCGCTGAAATTGTCCCTGGTGACATGGTGGAGCTCAAGACTGGTGACACAATTCCCGCTGATACCAGGTTAGTTACGAACGTTTGGGTTTTCTTGCCTCTACGTTCTCCCCATTGGAGGTGCTCTTCTTTTTTTTTCCCCTTACGGCAACTGACAATGGCATATTTTCACTCTTAAAGACTCATTGAGGCTGTTAACTTTGAAACCGATGAGGCCCTCCTCACCGGAGAGTCTCTCCCTGTCCGCAAGGAGGTCGACCGTGTGTTTGACGACGAAACCGGTCCTGGTGACCGTCTCAACGTTGCCTACAGCTCTTCCACCGTTACCAAAGGACGCGCTCGCGGTATTGTGTTCGCCACCGGTCTGGCTACTGAAATTGGCATGATCGCCGCGGCCCTTCGTGATAAGAAGTCCAAACGCCGCCCCGTAAAGCGCAAGGAGGATGGCAGCGCATCGCCGCTCCGTCACGCCCAGGCATGGACCCTTACCTTTTCCGACATGGTTGGCCGCTTCCTCGGCGTCAACGTTGGCACCCCGTTGCAGCGCAAGCTCTCTCAACTCGCTGTTATTTTATTCTTTGTCGCTATTGTCTGCACAATCATCGTTTTGGCCGCCAACTTCTTCAGGCCCCGACAAGAGGTTATTATCTACGCTGTCGCTACTGGTGTTAGTATGCTGCCTGCGTCCCTGGTCGTGGTTCTCACAATTACAATGGCCGCCGGCACCAAGCGCATGGTACAACGCAACGTTATTGTCCGTAATCTCAAGAGTCTCGAGGCTCTGGGTGGAGTTACCAGTAAGCTTTTTGACCTACAGACCCGCGACTGGTATTCATCGCTAATAGCCCCCGAGACATTTGCTCCGACAAGACAGGTACGCTCACACAGGGCAAGATGGTGGTCCGAAAGTCGTGGGTGCCAGGCCGTGGAACCTACAGTGTGGGCACTACCAGTGAACCTTTCAACCCCACAGTCGGTGATCTCAGCTTGAACTCGAAGGAGCCCCGAGAAATCCCTAGCGGCCAGAAGGACACCGGGAGCGCCGCTTTCGACGCCGTCAAGGCAACTGAAGACCCGACCTTGCGGACATACCTCAACATTGCATCACTTGCCAACCTGGCCAACGTACACAAGACTGGAGACCAATGGCACGCTCGTGGTGATCCCACTGAAATTGCCATCCAAGTGTATGCTTCAAGGTTTAACTGGAACCGGTTGCGTCTCGCAGGTGGTGACAAGCCTGAGTGGCGCCAAGTCACCGAGTTCCCCTTCGATTCGGACACCAAGAAGATGTCCGTCATCTTCCAGCACATTGCCACCCATGATTTGCACGTTTTCACCAAGGGCGCCGTCGAGCGTGTCATCTCATCATGCGAGACCATCGCTATCGGAGGTGACCAGGGTGCAGAGCCCAACATCGTGTCTATTACCGACGATCATGTGGCAGACATCATGAAAAACATGGAGGCCATGGCACGCATGGGTCTTCGAGTTCTTGCTTTCGCCAGCCGGGAAGACGTTCGCGAGATCACCGAAAAGGAGCAGCCCGAGCGTAGCGAGTTTGAGGCACACCTGACCTTCCGTGGATTGATTGGTCTCTACGATCCCCCCCGCCCCGAGTCTGCCGAGAGTGTACTCCTTTGCCAGCAAGCCGGTATTTCCGTACACATGCTTACGGGTGATCACCCCGAGACTGCCCGTGCCATAGCTATCGAGGTTGGAATTCTGCCCAAGACTCACATGGCCGGCATTTCTGAGCGCACAGCCAAGACCATGGTTATGGCAGCTTCTGAGTTTGACAAGCTTACCGATGACGAGGTTGATGCGCTGCCCAACCTTCCTCTGGTCGTGGCAAGGTGTGCACCCAACACTAAGGTCAGAATGATCAGCGCTCTTCACCGTCGCGGAAAGTTTGTTGCCATGACCGGAGACGGTGTCAACGACAGCCCTTCGCTCAAGTCCGCCGACGTCGGTATTGCTATGGGTCAAGCCGGTTCTGATGTGGCCAAGGAGGCTGCAGACATTGTCCTGACCGACGACAACTTTGCATCGATTCTCAATGCCGTTGAAGAAGGTAAGACGGCTTGTAGTCTAATAAAGGCGACATTTCCTTGTTTTACGTCGTGGAGAACCTTGCTTGCTAACGCGTACTTCAACTCCTTCAGGGCGCCGCATGTTTGACAACATCCAAAAGTTCATCCTCCATGTTTTGGCTGAGAACATTGCCCAGGCTTGTACCCTTCTCGTTGGTCTTGTTTTCAAGGACCACACGGGTATATCAGTTTTCCCTCTTGCTCCCGTCGAAGTTTTATGGGTCATCATGGTTACCTCGGGTCTGCCTGATATGGGTCTCGGGTTTGAGCTCGCCTCCCCCGATATTCTAACCCGGCCGCCTCAGAATGTGAGTGTTCTGCATCTGTTGTGACAATTGTTGGGTATTAAAAGATTTTTACTAATTTCATGCAAGCTTAAAATTGGTGTTTTCACACCCGAACTTCTTCTGGACATGACCGTGTACGGTCTTTGGATGTCGGCTTGCTGTTTGTCCGCGTTCGTTGTGGTGGTCTATGGCTTCGGCAACGGAGAACTTGGTGACAACTGCAACACACAGTACTCACCCCAATGCGAGTTGGTATTCCGCGCTAGAGCCACCACCTTTGCTTGCTTGACCTGGTTCGCTTTGTTCCTGGCTTGGCAAGTGGTTCACCCCCGCCGTTCCTTCTTCAACCTCAGGTCTTCGGGGGGTCCCATCCTGACCCGCTGGATTCGCGACGTCTGGATGAACCGATTCCTGTTCTGGGCTATTGTCGTCGGTTTCGTCACCATTTTCCCTACCATGTACATCCCGGTGGTCAATCGCGAGGTGTTCAAGCACGATGGTATCACCTGGGAGTGGGCCATCGTGGTCGTCGAGTTGATCCTCTTCTTCGCCGGCGCCGAGAGCTGGAAGTGGGCTAAGCGCGTCTGGCTTCGCAGGCGCAACGCCAAGAAAAACCCCGACCAAGACAAGGGTGACCTCGAGTCCCGCGTCTTTGGCATCTACCTGCAAGACAGTCTCAACCATCAGGACGAGCCTTTGCGCCAGCAGGAACCCAAAGGCAAGCTCCCAAGTAACGAGGGTGCCGGCAACACTTCTGGTGGGAGCACCCAGGAGAAAGCCCAATGACGTTTGCTTTTAGCACGTGAATCCGTGCAAGATCTCATGCCCAAAATCGACGTGTCCGACGTGGGTGGGCTTCCAAGCCCCACGGATGTGAAAAGCAACAACATTTTGGGAACAAGAAAAAGATATAAAGAAATAAATGGGGATGTCATTCTTGAGACCCGCCGCAGACAGATGGGAGTCACCGCGGTCCAACACCGCTGGTCGCATTCTCTATCTTTTAAAGTAAGGTGTTTCCGCGGGTGGACGCTGGGCTTAGGTAACGGCTGTCGGGGGGTATCATGGCCGAGGGATGCAGCAGATGGTCTTCAACAGGCCGTGTTGGCTGCGTCAGGACGACACAAAGAAGTGTTTGCGGGCTGTCTAAGCGAACAGGTGAGTTTATTCTATTGTGATAAAAAACATGGGTCGACACATCTAGATAGTTTCATTACCTCTTTAGTTATAAATAATAATAATAAAAAAAAAGAAAAAAAGAAATTCTTCCTGTTATCCTAATTGTGAGTTGCGCTACGCCCGGATGGGTACTTCGGGAACAATTTTTCGAGATCCCCCGAGGTAATCGTGTCCCCACTTTTGTTGTACACCCCGTGGTGATAAGGCTTATTTTCCTTCAGCCACTCATGATAATCTTTGTTCTCTGTAATGCTATACTGACGCTCCCTAAAATGCTTGTCGCAAACATACCGCGCGTTATAATGCACTGTTCTGCATGCTTCCGAAAAGCGACCCTTCTTCTTGTCCTTCCCCGCCTCGTCCAAGTCCAAACGGCCCTCCTCTTGGTCGGTAGCCGGTATGCTGCTGCTTCGGCCGATGCCACTGCCGCTGTGGCTCTGGCCCAAGTCGGCTGTCACGGCCGCCCGCCCGCTGCTCTCGCCGAGGGGTGACGGCACTGGAGCGCCGAACACCGATGCGCTCAAGGTAAGAGCCGTCAAAACGTGAAATACAACGGGGAAACGCATCTTGAGGGGGCCGTCTATTAATTTAAACAAAGCTAATTTAACTGAGAAAGTAGAAAGTATAACGCGAAATATTGAAGAAAATGACAGATGCGATACGATTTTTTTAGTAAAGAGCGCGGGTGTGTTTACAATTTCGATGGTGCGAGTTAGAAACTTACTGCCCATTGTACGAAGTAACAAATTCCTTTTGTATTCGTTCTTTCTCTTTTTTTTTTTTTTTTTTTTTTTTTTTTTTTTTTTTTTTTTTTTTTTCAACTTGCTACTATCAATAATCTGCCGGCGACACCGACATAAACATCCCGGCATAAGGTATGCATCCAAGTATAGTGCGCCCCAATTCTAAATATAGCCAAACGTAAATTGAAGATGGTGTAAATTGCCCAATGCAAACACTAAAATTACTCACAGCTACACGAAAGTTTACCAACTCTGCGTAGCATGACCTCCTATCCCTCGTAACCTTAATAAAGCATCAGATTAGGGAAGTAATCGAGGTTTTACTTCTCGGCTATATTTGTAACCTAGGTTTATATGGCCATTTAACTTATATTTTGGGGGGCTAAACCTAACCGTGTACGAACATCACAGGCCAGTCGTTGTTTATCAATGTTGCAACCCAACCGTGGATGGGGGTACGCCTCGCTCTATGAAGAAGAAGAAGAAGACAAAATCGGTTGGTCATGTTAAATAATGTCACAGCACATTTAGTCCCAAGACCACGGGGACTAGATACTCAAACACGATTCATGACACTGCCCAAGCTTATGAGATTCGGATAAACAGCCGGTCATTGTTGTCAATTTTATATTTATAAAGATCTTTCTCCTGTTCCGGTGTCAATCGTCCAAGAGGCAGGTATGAAGCGTTGTCCTTGGTCCTTTGAGTCGCCGCAGTTCTTTTATCCCGTTGTTGCAATAGATCCGTGATCTGGATCTACTTGCCCCTTTGTACGGTGTATAAAGATCAGGAGAATTGCCCATGCTTTGTCCATGAAATCAGGGGCAGTATTCCGTATCCCAATCCAGAAGATCACGCCCACCTATTGCGACTGCGGCTGCTTTTCATCCCGGAAAGCGACTGATAACCCTTTTCCGCAGCATATCAACGTCATCCCCTGCGTGCGGTGGATCGGTCCGTCTGAGACAGTGAGTTTTTCAGCCGTCTTTCCCTTTGCCTTTGGCGTCCTCCAATCCCAATAATCCCTGTCCTTTGCCTTGTTCGTGTCATATTTCATGAAAAAGATTCTATCGAGAAGGTAATAGCGACAATTGTAGCCAAGCTTGGTCCACTCTTTTAGCTTCTTGG
This sequence comes from Pyricularia grisea, assembly GCF_004355905.1. Taxonomy (NCBI): domain Eukaryota; kingdom Fungi; phylum Ascomycota; class Sordariomycetes; order Magnaporthales; family Pyriculariaceae; genus Pyricularia; species Pyricularia grisea. The sequence goes on along the minus strand of NC_044973.1, from coordinate 567,883 downwards.
TGCTGCTGCCCGCTTTGTCTCCAACCTCCTCCCCCTCCTTCACAGGAAAGCAGGCTTCACCAGAGTCCTGTGAAGCGGAAGCAGGAGCCCCTGCGGTAGTGGCAGACTGTATGTTGCTGCTGCCGGCATGCACGATGCTACTTCCGTGCTGGCTTGTTGGGACGCCGAGCACCGAGGTGCTCAAGGCGAGAATGGTGAAAACCTGAAGGATTGAGAATTGCATCTTTAAACCGCTTATTTTTGGGAGGGCTTTCTTTTCTTCTATTAAGATGAATAATTTAATAAGGCTGAAACAAGTAGAGATTTCATTGCAGGTGCAAAATAGCGTAGGACTCAAAAAGAAATTGGCAAAAGATATGTTAAGAGTTCGAAGCTTGTCATTGTTCGTGACTATCTATCTCTTCAAAAGCAGACCTCACCAAAAGAAGGGGACGTGGCCTTGCCCTATATATGTGAGACTATGCACCTTAAACATCCCGAATTTGATAGCTCCGGGATCCGGGATCCGGGATCCTCTTGTCCTGTGATGCATAAAGATCCGGACATTTCCGTGCCTACTCAGGTGCGGATCCGGTGACCCTATCCAGAGAAGCATGCCCGCTTAGTTGGGCTGTTGTACTTGGTTGTTCCAAGAAGAATAATACCGAAGTGAAGATAACTACGGCATAATATGTTCCTTCTTTTCTGACGAACCGCAAGGCACAAAGATGCCCTGGATAACATTACAAGAAAAGGCGAATTGTTATTGTGAACTTGTTATTTGAAAATAGGCTCCTGAAAACGACGTTTACCCAGTAACAAACACGGCTATGGCTTGCCATCAGTCTATGCACATAGCAAGATAAAGCCGCATATACCTTTCCAAGTGCCGAAACTTGGTTGTTAGGGGGCCACGATACCTGGACACTGACTTCCGTCGTTGATCTTACCCCACGGGGCACACAAAGGCCAAGGCAGGGCATAATGACTGCAGTTTTTTTTTTTAAATCATGCGATTTCACGCTTTCCGGCCTCATGACATTTCTTACTTGTAATATTTATGCAAGATAACTCTAATTACATTTTCGGCTTTCGCAAGCCTTTCTCCATCCCAAGCAAACAGAAGTTGTAGTATTGTATGATATGATAATATTTGTTATTTGTGATCTGGTTCCTTTTTTTGGGCGGGAAGCATCTGGGTTGACCTCTATTATGGCGGCCTCTATGCTGCTGTCGTCGCCGGCCTGCGCGGCGCTGCGGAAGCAGCGCTGGCTTGGCGTTTCTTTTTTGGAGCGCCAAGTACAGAAGAGTTCAAAGGCGACATCGGTTGAAATACATACGAGTTACAGACATGTAAGTGAATGCAAGAGAGTTGGTAAGGCAAAATAGAGTAAATGCATGATGTCCTAGATGGAAACCCACGTAAATCTCAAAGGAAAGCGGCAGAGAACAGAGAATCCCCGCAGTAATCTCCGGTAACTGATAAACAACATGCCATTTTTATACACATCTACTTTTGAACAAATATAACGGCGATGATCGACCTTGTTTACTTTATTCAACAAATCAAGAGCCCGCAATCCGACTATCAATAGTTAAACTGGGGACAAAAAAAGAAAAAAAAAAAGAAAAGAAAACAAGGCGAGTATCTGATGGGGCTTCTCGATTCAAGTATAGGTGCAGGGAGTACCTTTCCACTAAATCCAATTTCCCAGTTGATTCGAGAGTAAATGTTTATTCCAGTTAGAAGGGGAAGAAAGAGACGATTAGAGAAAATTTTCAATTACGTTCAACCTTCTGCTATAAAAAGATCTGCTGGCGACAACGATTCAGGCATCCTAGTACATAAAAAAGAGAGTCACGCTACGATGGAGTATCTAGAACTAGCACAGACCCAGTCTAATTATTGTGGAAAAAAAAAACGTTGACGGCACCTTACCAGAATGAATCTGCTACTGTGTTTTTTTTTTTTTTCACACATGCAAGCACAATTGAGGACAAAACGGTATCACAATTTTTTGCTGGAAAGATGAATTTGGTATAGTGTATAAGTCCAGGCTAGAAAATAAAGAGACAGGATATCGTTGGTGCGTGAAGAGCCCGCGCGAGAATTATTATCTAGATGGCAGAAGCTACTAAACCTCCTAGGCTCCTCGTGGGAGAAACAAAAGAAGGCGCAACTTGCTGCATTAGAGTGAGAGAGAGAGTTGCTGCGAGGGACAGGACATCCCCAGCCTCCTTTCACCCAGATTATCAAAGAGCAATCTTGATGTAAGAGGCTTGAGAAATCCCACATTAAAAGAAATAAAGCAACTAAACCAGTAATTTAGAAGACCTTCTTGATGAAACGCTTCCATGAGGGCATGGCAGCAACCTCAGCCTTGTAGGCGTTGATCATGTCCCAGTCGTGCTCACGACGTCCAGTGTCGACGTCGATTTGCGACAGCTTGAGGCCACCCTCACGCTTCCAGATGTAACCACAGGCCCAGAAGAACAGGATGACGGGGACCGAGAGCCACTCCGCGAAGAAGGACTCTGCAGTACCGACACCGGGCTTGTTGTAGGGGAAGAGGGCCGAGTAGAACTGATAGTTAATTGTTAGTATATTTGTCTCTAATGGAGAGAGTTTGGGGATAATTGGGGTTTCTTACAGTGGCAATCAAGACGAGAACGCAAAGAACAAGACCAATCCAGGAGCCGGTGACACCGAGGGCAGCCTGGAAAGGAATCTCGTCGAGGGTGTGGCCCTGGGCCTTCCAGGCCTGACGGAAACGGATGTGGGCCAAGCAGATGGAGCCCCAGGTGAAGAGGGCGGCCAGACCGGAAAGCGAAAGGAGCCAGCTGAAAACCTTTTCGGCACCAGCATCCAGGTTAAGGAAAGCCAGGGCACCGCAAGCGATGATGACGAAAACGGAGGCCAGGGGGCGACCAGATTTGTCAACGTAGGTGAAGACCTTGGGGGCGTAGCCCTGCTGGGCAAGAGCGGTAAGGGTACGCGAGCCTCCGTACACACAAGAAACACCGATGGACAGGACGGAAACCAGGATGATGACGTTCATGAAGTGGTCGAATCCGATAAGGCCGGCGTCCTTGGCAGCAATGACGAAGGGCGAAGTACCTTCGGCGTACGGGTTGGAGCTCAGGAGCCTCTCGTCGGTGGAAGAGACCAGGAGTCCGACGAAGAACAGACCGAGGATGTAGAAGAGGGTGATACGCCAGAAGACCTGCTTGATGGCACCAGGAAGGGCCTTGGCGGGGTTGGCAGACTCGGCGGCGGCGAGACCGACCAGCTCAGTTCCCGAGAAAGAGAAGGCAGCAGTAACGAAGACAGCGCAGAAGCCCTTGAATCCGTTCTGGAACGCACCGGGTTCGTACCAGTGTCTTGCGCCCCAGTACGAGTCGTATTTGCCTCCCTTGGGGCCACCACCAAGCACGAGAACGAAAGCGATGATCATGAAGATGACTGCGAGAGGTTTGTTCCCGATCAGTTTCTGTCTCGGTGGAGCAGACATACTCATCAGGGGTTGGGGCGCTTACCGATAGCCGTGAGCTTCAAGCACGAGGACCAGAATTCTTCCTCAGCGTAACCAAGAGTGCCGAAGATGTTGATTATGATAATGGCAAACCACCAGATGAGGATCCAAGCCCACAGGGGCACGGCTTTTGTTCCTTCCCAGTAGTTCAATGTCAAACCGCAAACAGTAAGTTCGAGAGGAAGCACAACAGCCCACTATTGGTTTGGTTGGTTGGTTAGTCAGGCGTCGCTCTCAATATAGTCGTGATTGCTATATCTAAACCAGGACCGAGAAACTCACTTGGAAAACGTAGTTCCAGCCCATGGCGAAACCCCATGAAGGATCAATGAAGCGGACCGAGTACGTGTAGAAACCACCAGAAACAGGATACATGACAGCGAGTTCACCAAGAGCGTAGACGACGTTGAACATCATGACTCCGATGATGGCGAAGTCAATGAACACGGCACCGGGACCACCCTTGGCAAAGGCAGAACCGGAACCGACGAAGAAACCAGCACCAATCGAGCCACCTGTTTCTCAGAGATATTCCAAAGTTAGTCTCCTCTGTCTCTAGCTAGCTGGTGGATTACATCACATATTCACGTACCAATTGCAATCATGTGCAAGTGGCGCTTCTTCATGGTGCGGTCAAGCTCCACGAGGCCCTGGCCATAGCTACGGCACTTGAAGGACTCCAAGTTGAGACCGTTGCGGGTGTAAAAGTTCTCCTCGCGATTGTCGAAAGCGACGTCCTGGTGAGACGCGTCGGGGGATCCACCGTAAGTGGGAAGGGTACCAGCACCGGCGGTACCCTTCTCGTCCGCCATATCGAGCTTGGACGCCATGTCCTCTCCGAGCCTTGTTGTCTCTTTTTTTTTCGTGTCTCCTTGGGGATGAGAAAGACAACAAAAGGAATGTAAAGGGCACAAACAAATGGGCCGGGTTTGTCGCAATCCGCTAGGGATAAGGCTGCGATGCCAAAAAGGAAAGACGAAGGGGTGGCGAGCGGGTGAGGAAGAAAGAGAGGAAAGTCCAGGAGAGGGGAACGGGACGGGGAGCGGCAGGTCTTATTAAATCCTGTCGATCGCGGTACCCGGGGGTGGAAGCACTCGAGAAACAAACCGTTTTACTGTGCATGCGAGACGACCCTGTCCCATGCACCGTGGCGATGGAGGCGGAAGGGGGAAAATTGGAAGGCCAGTTATCAGTGCCAAATGCTTGCCATCTGGGGACCCAACCCTGGCCGCACCACAAGCCTTCTTGGCAGTCCATTTTTGGGGCAACCCTCCGAGCTGGGTGATGGGGCGACGAAAGGGGCCTTTTGGGGGGCATCAATGAAAAATGGCATAATACTGCTGTCGCCAAGACGCCTGGACTTGTGGGAGGAAGGGGGGCTTCAAGGCAACGTCTGGATAAGGACAACAGACGAAGGAGGGTAGCTAGGTACCTAGGTAGGGCTTGGTAGGTAGGCATACCACCCAACTGCGAACCAATTACAGTAGTCGCGAGGGATACAGAATCAGCTCCCAAGTAAACCAGGTCAATCATCGAGGGCGCGTATCTATGGGTGGGTGGATGGTGTCATCTTGTTAGTTAGTGCAAAGCATATGAACCGTAGAATGCTTCCATTTGCTAATGCATGGAAGCCGCGGAAAGGCTTCCATGCTTTCTGCGGACCCCCGCTTACACCTAGGTTCGACCATCTGCCCAGTAAATGCTAATACCTATGCCCGTCTTACCGTCTTGTCAGAACGGCCATGGTATGCAAGGTCGCCCGAGTCGTAGACAATGGAGAAAGTCATCCCACTGGCTAGAGGAAGTTCGACAAGAAAGGTATCGACATATTGTCTTGTCTTGTCAACGGCGTGTCCGAGAGATAGGAACTGGATCGTATCCGAGAGGCCTGGCCATAATCGAGGCAAGAGAAAAGGATTGCCACCCCTGGTGACGATCCTGTTTAACGAACTGACCACACCCAGACGGATGGAAAATGAGAAAAACAAAATGCGAGACCAGGCTAGGTGGCGACGGGTACTGAGTGAGTGAGCTCGCAACAGTTCATTGAAGCCGAATCCCCAACAACGCAGGCCGCCGTCCGCCGCAATTTTTGCCCGTACCGGCTGGTGGTATCTCTTGCCCAGAATGCCGAGGGCTTGGCTGCATATATAACCCACCCATCGATACAGTCCTTCATGACAGCCCTTGAGGTCCCACTGGTCCAGTCCTCGGGGAAGACAGGGTTGTTTATCAGGTGCCCTGTCGTTTCGGTTGTTCCTCCCTGCTCGACGTTTCCATTCGATTGGGCCTCATTCCCGCCGAAAGTGCCAAGATCTAGTGTGGACCATCTCGGGGAGCGCAGCCACCCGTAGGCTACCCCAGGTTGGGCAGGTCGCGAGAGCGACCAAGACATTGCGGAGTCAAGACCAAATTGGCTGTTTCTGTTCCTGCTCAAGCTGGAAGGCCACCTTTGTGTGAGGGTTGCTGTCCGACAGCCAATTGGTTACCGGCGATGTATACTGGGGAAACAAGCCTGTGAGATAGTGAAAAGAAAAGTACCTAGGTAAGAGGAGGTAAAGGGAAATAAAAGTAAAATAAAAACAAAAAACCCGTCGGCTTGTCATCGTCTGACAATTGGTCTCCATACCTTGCTTCCCCAGAACTCTAGCCTTTTTGCTGTGCCAGTCGGGTGCGTCATGTCCCTCTTCTCGGTGGCCAATTCGGACACGTCTTGTTGGATCCTCTGCTATCGTATGCAGTTTCCATCCCAACCCAACCAGTAACGAGCTTGTGTGGGACGGATAAGCTGCAAGTCCATATCGCATTTGCTTGGCGACCAAGGTGAGTACTCCGTACGGAGTACAGTTTGGTCTGTATGTTATTTAGCCAAGCAAAAAAAAAAAAGGACTGTACAGACATACTTCATTGAAGATAGTTTGTCAGCTGTGTTACAAAGTTCTTCCATAGTGGCGACGCTTCGTTTGAACCGGACCCTCTATTTTCCCCATTATTCAGCCTGACGTCCTGGTTCAAGGGAGAAAACATATGCTTGGCAACGATTTGGAAATGATGCGTGATCCCAGCCCACTGATAACGGTCAATTTTAGCCAGAGATTCATGTCAGTTCGATTGGTAAAGCGCGTATTGTTCGACCAACAAACAATATTGGAAGCCTGAAAAGAACAAAGTAAAGTGGGGTTAGTGGGCATTTTTTTGGCGCTTCATTCGGGTAAGGTACCTAGGTACAGTAGGTCGGTACGGTGTTGGTTGAAGTGGGCTGTTTCTAGCTCTACATATTGCTGTGTCAATTAAATGTCGTCGTAAAGTTGGCGGGGTTTAGGTGCTATACCCACCAGGCGTAAAACCGGAACGTATACAATACTACTATAATTACCTGACATCTCGACAAACGATTCAACTAGGGAATAAAAGGAAGGTCCATGTCGACGGCGCTGCAGCTCGCGTGCTCCCCAGGGCTGGAGGCGCCTGTTGGCTTGTCAGAATCTGACCTGACCCTGATCCCAGTTGCTTGGGCAGAAGAATACGTCCCCACCTAATCTTTTATCGTCGGATACAACGGCAGGGTCCCCTTGACAGGTTCCGGACATTGGACGCAAAACCCCCGGGGTTGCATCACGCGAACCGAGACCTCCTCACCTTTCGTGAGAAAAAAAAAAAAAAAAAAAAAAAAAAAAAGAAACAAAAAGGGGAATCAATTAGTTCAGCTGAACTTTTTGCTTTGACAAACAGGCCCTTGGGACCCCATGGTCTGTAACGAATTAAGAAGCAAACAAGGTTGTTTTTGTCGTTGCCGTTTTCCGATATCTCCAATCGGTAGGACACTAAAACAAGGAGGTAGACAAGAGTCCGAGCTGAAAGAAATTCGTTTGTTTCTGGAAGAATAGCATGTGGATGGACGAGCTGTCAATGTCGATTCGCTAGCGTCATGCAGTGCCGCTACAGCGTTAGCAAGCGCATTTTAATTGCACAGTGAATTTCACTAAACCGTACTTGATCCATAATTCAATGCAATATCGTCGTGCTTTCTTTCTGTCCGATTGGATATTTGGCGTGCCTCCAATCGGCATTGTGTGATTGCTACCCGTTACCTTATGAAGGTAAGATAGGTAGTTAATAGTAACTTCAGCGGGCAGTCTCCTTATGCATAACGTACGTACCTTACCTTATTCTGCACACGGCCCGCATACGGTAGGTACATGGGCGGCATTCTTCTACTTTGGTAAAGGTGCCACTAGGGTAATAGAAAATCGACTTGCCGTATCCTGTTGTGGTACTCCGGAGCTATAAATCGCATAGATTCCCCAAGATTCATAGTGACAGGCACTGACCAGGGGAAACGCTGGGGCAGAATACGCCATTACCACTTGCCAGGACACAACTCTGGGGAAGCGGAGGTGGCGATTGCATCCACTGCTAAACTGACCGACTGCCTGATGGAATGTTTGGTTTGTTGCCTGCTTTAGCTTTGGGAATGTCCCACAACTAAGGCAGGTGTAGGTTTCTTTTACTTAACAGAATCATCATTGCGGGATGCCAAGGCTCATGGCCTGGAGGATGCTCGTTTTAGAGTAGGCATTATTACGACTATGATTCACGTGCAATTGAAAATTGTGGAGAGGGAATTTATTGACCTACGCTTGCTACGCTGATTCTAGGATTTGGAGAAGGCGGGGTTCATGCAAATGCTGATTCAAATGTTGGCCCCATACTTTATCTTAGGTAGGCACTGTTAACAGGACTAACAACCAATGCCTTCGAAAACGGTAGGAACTCAACCCACGTCGGTAGGTTGATGCACAATGCTCCTTCCTTTTTGCATCTTTCTGTCTGCCTGCGTGGGTTATTTGCTTTCATTGCCTGGTTCTACTAATGTAATTACAGCCCAACCGATGGCCGGTAGCGAAGAGCAAACATTTCCAATTAGGTAGGTACTACGGACCAAAGTGAGGAGCAGTGCACAAAAGCAATGAAATCCTTCATTTTTGATCCGTTTTTTGTCTTTTGGTCAAAAAGTGACCATCCAGTGTAGATTGACCCTTGACTGGCTTTTTTTCTCTTTTGGAGGCCCTCGTTCCTCTTGCCGATCCGCTGCCTTCACCTGAGTCCTCGCGTTTGATCTTTGGCTCCGCATCATCAGCAAACTCCCCTTCATCGCTCTCGTGGTGCTTTGCATCACCTTCCAAAATGTCAATGCCAGGGTTGTCGTCTTCTGCGAAAAGATCTCGCCAGGACCCATCGAGCACACGAATATCATCACCTTTGAGCCCAACGTCATAAGCCTGCTTCATCAGCCGCATACACTGCGACAAAGACAGAATTCTGGGTTAGCATCACACAAGCATGACTTTTCAATGCTGTCTTCTTCTACGCTCGAGGATTCTGCAGCTCTTTGGGGTCATGCATGTCTCAGGACACTCGAGTCGCGCAAAACACAAAAACAAGAACTACAGCCGAAGCTGAGAACGGGGCAAGACTTACCATGCGCCTACGTTCGTCAAAGTCGAACATGGGTGTGAAGTATGTTCCACTTGTTAGCCCAAAATCCCCCTCTTTCTTGACACAAACTGACCCAGCTTTGTGCTTACTTTGCTCCATCTTGACCTCAAAGTCGTGACCACTGACCAGGACGACACCCGCTCTCCGAAGTTCTGCCTCGGGCGCCTTCCAAGGCTCGTAGATGTACTTTTTATCCAACGACGCGAGCTCGGGAACCCATTTGCGAACAAAGACGCCATCTGGATCCCATTTCTTGCCAAACGAGATGGGACTGTAGCATCGAAAATATTGTGAGAAAAAGGCTGTGCAGCTCAGCCATTGCCAGTTGCCTGCATTGCATGCCGGCTCGTGGTCCAACAGCAGCTCCTCAAAGACGTCAAGCCCACGCTCCCAAGACACATAGCACCCTCCTCGGGTCAAAAAGCACGCCACGCTATGGCGCCCGAGATGGTGTATCCACCCTTCAACCCGTAACTGTCGCATCAGCGCATCGATCCAGGGAAACCCTGTTTGTCCTGCCTCCCAACGTCGGAACCATCTCTCAGCATGTTCAGAGTCCACCTCATACTCGAATTTTCTGAGAATTTGTCCAGATACTGCATCATCTTCCACCTGCGAAGGCAAGTGCCATGGGATAAACTTGCAGTGAGCGTTACCCGCGGTCTGGCTGAAACATGGCCCTATTGCAGCCTGCGCGGCGAAATACATGTCTCGGAAGAGCAGTTGGCCTGTCAGGCTCTCCGGTGGTAGAGATGCTCCCTTCTTCTTGGCGCGATTGTATGCATCTACCGTATCCTGCACGCGGTGGTAGAAAAGACGTACCGACAAGGAACCGAAATGCATGGCTGGTGAGAGCAGAGTGGTCGACTGCGGCTCAAATGCCGCCGGGCTGGTTTGTGGTTTGCGGAACGTTGCCGTGTAGTCTTGGTTCTCAATTATGGCATCAAGCTCCCTCAATGCAAGGCTCTCACCACCCTTGTATGGTGTTGTTGCCCGAGGATACCCCAGCTCCTCTAGCGTCTCAATGGCAAAGTCTCCATTTGGACCTGCAATTGCCCCATATGCCTTATCTTTTGCCTCACTGCGCCACTTGGCGTTGTAGTCCTGGCCAACATCTGGCAAGTCGGGACTGAAGTCTATCGGCATCTCACCGGGATCCGGCAGAGCCGTGGGTGCGGGAATCGGCCGCGGTATAGAACCAACCTTGGCACCGGCAGTTCGTAGCCGGGCCATGGACATGGTCGGTTCTCCCCCATTGGCCTTGACAAGGGCATCACTATCCCATAGTGTTCGGCCATATCGCGTTACGACCTTGACCCCAGCCGCCTGGGCAGCTTTCTTGACAACCTCATCGCGCTGACGTGCATAGGCGTCTGTATCTTTCTCAAAGACAAGATGCGTCACCTTCCAAGCCTTGAAGAGCTTAGGGAAGAGGGACTGTGGAGCCTCTCGAAGAACAAAGAGCTTGGAATTTGGATTAAGATTGGTTATGGAAGCCGAAAGGTCATTCTGGCAGTCCAGTCTATGGCCAATGCGTCGTATCAGTTCTGATTGATTGATACCCGCGAGGAAGTACTACATCTGCGGTAAACCGGTAGCTCGGTCATCCCGTTTCGTGTATGCCACTTACAAATACTGCCAGCGATTAAGGCCACCTCTCGACCGGTATACGTAATGTGGATCCCAGGTGAAAATAGGCCACAAAACTGCCGGGTCAAGGTCCAAAGCCGCCTGCAAAGCTGGGGAGTCGTGGAGTCGCAAGTCGGTGCGAAACCAGTAGATCACTCTGGCGCTTCCCATGGCGATTGAGCTGTGGCGTACGCAATTGTGCCGTCAGACTGAGCATAGGTCAGCCAATGCGGTTGGTTGCAGAAATTGAAGATGGAGTGGGAAATCATTGCTGTAGTACCGTGGTTGAGCCGAGCCCCACGATCGATAGCAAGCGCATCGAGATGGAGCCTAGTCTATGGGGGCGGGGTTTTTCCTTTGATGCATCAGATCAATGACGTAAAATTAATTGATCGCCGCTCGAGAAGAAATTCTATAAGTTTTCAATATCCGTCCACTCACGTCAGGGTGAATAGAGACAGACTAACATTAGGTAGGTATATTAAGGGCCGCGGAGCATACCGCCGCCTACGTACCTCTGGGCAGACCTTGGGGTGATCTCCTCGGACTACCGCGAATACCTGCTTCTGTAAAATGACTAGAATTTTAGTTTGGAAGTTCTATTGTTTTATTTTGAATATTGCGCCTGCACAATCAAGGGTTCGTGGATTTTAGCGTTGAAAACCCCCCCTCGTTCGCATTCCCCGCGTTTTGATGTCGGGCGGGTTACCTTCCTGTCAAGCAAAGGACTGCAAAAACGGCACCCGCCTGTTATGCCTTTTTTTGGCGATAATAGTGATTAGCTTTGAATATATTGTTATTGGGTATCGATTTCAGGCATATTTTCCCCCTTCATTAAGCATGTCAAACAATCCCTCGTCTTCCAAGTCTTCGACTGGGGAAATTAAAACCCTATCCAGCCGTAAACACACTGCCACAACGTCAATCCTCTCAGAACGCCCTAGAAAGCGTCCAAACAGCCAAGCTGACTTGGGTGCGTATATGGATCGGCCCCCGACGTGCGCTCCGGCGTTGAGGTTCCGACGGTACGAACATGACGTCGAAGATGAAGACGCGGCAAGCGAGGTCGCGTCCGGTGGTGGTGACGACGATGCCGCTTCTTCCGTCGCTGGCGGGGGTCATCAGCCCAGGAACCGCGAACCGTCCGCGGCCAGGTTGAGGATGCCGGAACCAAACGCCACCCTCCTCCTGCCGCACCGTCGCCGTTGCGACCCACCAGCCTTTCGCCGGCGAAACCCAAACGGTGAATATGCCACCGTGCTGCGTGGGCTTCGGCGTTATCTGGATCAGCAAGCCATGCGGAAAAGTGATGTCCAGCTCAGGCTCGAGTTGGTGCAGGATATGGTTCGCGAGGTTCTCGTGTTGTACGATCTCCCCGACGGGAAACGGCCAAGGGGGAACGTTTATGATGCGATAATCACGCTTCAGCAGAATGAAAACTACTTGGGGGTTTGGAAGGCGATGGACAGTGATGCGAGGAGAAAAGATTGGATTGAGCATGTGTTAGGTCTACATAAATGTAGCAGTTGAATCAAAATCCCGTTACTTTTTTAGGATACCGCGTATTGAAAGGGGGAAAAAGAACATAAAAAAAAGGACTATAGTATAATATTGATTTGCCGTAACATGATGATATGCCCTGGCGACTTTGGCAAATGAACTGCCCAAAACAGTCAACAAGCTTGCTCTGAGTGGCTCGGTGATGAGAGGATGGTTGGGCAGGTAGGTACCTTGGGTACTTAGGGAACTTCTTCTTCCTAGACTAACCGCACGCACCACAAACCGCTTTCCCCTTGGACTTTTAAAATCACAAAAGTCCTCAATTCATGATAGTATCATGGTTTCTTTTCTTATTTTCTGCTTAACATGCCTTTCTAATTTGCGGGCGCATCATGACAAACAACCTCTGCATTATTTCCAGCAGGGTCAATCACAAAGGCGCCATAGTAAGCAGGCCCATAGTGTGGTCTCGGTCCGGGGCCCCCGTTATCCTTGCCACCGGCCTTGACAGCAGCAGCGTGGAAAGCATCCACCTGAGCTCGGTCTTGAGAGGTTCAAGATCCAATATTTAAAATGTCAGTATTCCGCATCAAGCTGGCTGTATTTGACAGAAGGAGTATACGATCAAGAAGAGTATGGCCAGTCAAAAGGGAGCCAGACAAGGCGGAAAAAAAGTGTTTATTACTCACCACCGCGGAATCCGATATGCGTGTTGGTGTTGGCCTTTTCGGCCATGCCGGTTATCCAAAAGTCGGCGTGGGCACCGCTTCCGAGCCCGACGGCCGTGGTGCCCGAGCTCGTGGGGAAGCGCATCTTCTCTTTGTAGCCGAGCGGGGCTAGGGCGGCCGTGTAAAAGGTGACTGTGGCGGCGAGGTCTGCCTCGGCGACTTGAATGCCGACGTGGTCGATGGGCATTTTGGAAGATGGTGTGTTGATTGTGTGGCTGTGGGAAAAAAAGAGTGGTTATGCTGGTAAGTTGAATGTTTGGCGTCTAGACCTAGTAGTCTTTGTTGATACCTACAGAGCTTAATAGATATCAGGAAAGCCATACGACTAAATAAATAGTAAAAAAAATCTTATTCTTTCGATTTACACAGGCACCCGGAGATGTCTAAGGCTTCTCCGAGCCAAACGCCGAGCTGGCATTGTGCATCTGCAGTGTCGCATCTCACTCTTACATGGGTGCATGTTAGCCAAGCAGTGCTGCCTGGGTGGAAGCAGCCTCAAAGATCCCAACTGGTAGTTGTCAGCGTTGCACAAGCTTCATACACGCGTCGGGTGGTAAGAGGCTGGTCCTAGGTCTCGTCAAAGTCGAGTCACAATTATAGGAATTGGTCCCTTTTCAGGGCTGAATACTCTATATACAACGAAGCCAACTAAACCAAACTATATACAAAACACCCCCCTAAATCACAACCCAAACAAAACAAATCCCCTCAAGCATTAGCGAGCGGGAAATCCACCGGTCCGCTGTAGACCGTCTCCTGGACGCCGTCCTCTCCCACGACGACGGGGAACTCGGAGGCCTGCCACTCCTTCGACCCGGCGCGCGAGTTGGGCCCGTCGCTGTACCGCACGACCAGCAGGTAGAAGCCGTCGGAGCCGGGGCGCGAGACGATGCGGCGGAACTGCCACGAGACGCGGTCGTCGGCGCACGCGAGGTACGGCGAGACGTCCGGCAGCGCCGCGCCCGAGGTGTCGTCGCTGTAGCTGCAGGTCGCGCTGGGGCCCGAGGGGAAGGCGACGTCAAAGGTGATGCTGTAATGTGTGGATGGCGGGGGGGTTAAAGCGTAGTTTGTGTTAGTGTACTTGAATTCTTTTTTTCCGTGCATTGGGCTATAGGCTATAAATCAAGTCGCTAGGAAGGAAACCATTGCGCAGGGTGACGTACGAGGCGCCGGGCCCGCCTTGCACGGTAGCGGCGGAGAAGTTGGTGGTTTGGATTGCTTCTTGGCGAGGGGCTAGAGGTGCAGCAGTGGCGGTGAGGAAGAGGGTTGAGAGGATGCCGAAGGATTTCATTTTGGCTAGGTGGGCAGATTCAAACGAAAGACTTAAGAAGATTGGATGTTGTCAAAGTTTAGCGATGGTGTCTGTCTCTGTCTGGGCCTGAAGCTTGTAGTTGCGAGTGCCTGCAGAAACAAAAAAATAAAACCTGCCATAGCCGTGCCATTTGTACGGTTTATATATCAAAAAAAAAACCAGACTAAAAAAGGTATTTGACATGTTAGCATAGTGAGCATTGTGTTGGAAGATCCTCAATGAGCCACATCTCGTATCATTCCTGGGTCGATTGGATGCAAAGCATGTAAGCAGGATTCCACACGGGGGTCATCAGCTGAACTAGGTGAGCATGTGAAATGCCCCGTCGTCACTCTGTATTGGACAGTCCTACAGAACCATCCAAATGGGGCTACGAGCCTTCCCAGCATTAACTTTGGGATACGAAGACCTTGCCAAGCATTTGTTTTTATCCACCACGGCAAGCCACAGGATTCACTCACCGTACGGAGTAACCCCTCGTAACAGGATATAAATGTTCGTGTTTGCTAACAAATATGTGGGCAGCAGGCGCAGGGGGTTCGAAAGCGTTGATGAATGACCAATACATGGCAGACAAGCGGCGAACACGGTCAGCATGAATAATGGCTTTCTCGGGTACATCAACAGCTCACGAGGCGATTGGCTCGGTGACAGAATAATGCCCATGTTTGGTCGTATTTTTTTTTATATATATAAAGCTCTAGAACTAGACTAGACCAGTCTAGTTATATCTTAGCCAGCCATGCCTTTGTCAGCCTGTAGCGCATCAAAGCGACAAAGGTACCCGACGCGAGTGTCAGGGATCCGGCATAGAACATGGCTGGTCTGTAGGCTTGGAGGCCGTTTTCGGAGCCTCCATATGCGTCAAGAAGGTGTCCTGCGATAGGGGCGCCCTGGAGGGAAAACAAGAAACAATGTCAGTTATTTTCCAAGACGACAACATGCACAAGCAGAGGCAAAAATGACACGCGCGACTCATCATCAAATATCCTCCACCCCAGCCAGTGACGAGCATACCCATGGCGACACCCACCCTCGCCGACCCAAAGACATTCCCCGCCACGGTCGGCATGGTCGAGAAAAAGGCACCGTTGGCCAGCCCGTTGACCACCACAAACACTGCAAGCGGGGCCAAGCTGGTCGACGCCGGCCACAGGACCAACATGCTGATGGCGCCCATCACGAAGCTGCCAAGTAGGGCGTTGACGGCACCCAACCTGTCGCAGAGGACCCCAGATGCAATCCTACCGACCGCAGAACTCAAGTTGAAGCCGGCGAGCAAGGCAGCACCCGTGGCCGATGTGAGCCCAAGACCCTGCTGCGCGTAGAGCGGGATGAAGAACGGCGGCACGAGAAGCGGGAACGTGCCGATGGCGCTGGCGGCAAAGAGAAACGCAAACGCAGGGTCCTTGAAGAGCTTCCACTCCACCATCCCGCGGGCGCTGACAGGGCTGCTTTTCCTAGCCGTCTTGGCCTCTTCCCGCTCCCTGATTAGCAGCGCGGCCGGGATCCCGGTGGCCAGGATGGTGAGGCCGATGGCGCGATAAGTCCAGGCCGGACCCAGGCGCTGGATGAGCTTATCCGAGACGATACTGAGCGCCGCGCCGCCGAAACCCCCACCCGAGAAGACGATGCCGTTGGCGAGCCCTCGCCTGCGCCGGAAGTACTGGGCGGGCATGATGGAAAAAGTGGAGAAGCACAAGCCCATGCCCAGGCCGACGGTGAAGCCGTTGGTCATGAACAGGCCCGCGACGTTGTCGATGGCAAACCCGGCGAGGATCTGGCCCAGGCCCAGAAGGAACACCCCCAGGGTTCCCATCCACCTCGCACCGACCTTTCTGAAGAACTGAGCATTGATCACCGCCGTGGCGGCGATCAAGGTGGGAGCGAGGGAGCCGGCAAATGACAGCGTCGAGGGGGAGGCGAGACCCCGGGCGATGAGGACGGCCTGCATCACACCCCAGCTGTACGAAATCCCGACGATCCAAAAGGCTAGCACGAAGCAGCACCCCGTCACGACCCAGCCATAGCCGCCTTCTGGGACCTGACTATCGGCTTGCCGGGACGCTTCGAGTATTGGATCGAGCGGAGCAGGCGCGGTACCCAGATTCGCAGTGCCTCTTTGACGAGTGGTGTTGCTGCTGATGTTTGTGATTGGAATGCTCTGGGGCTCGAGCAGGATAGATGTTGTGGATGACATACTGCCGGCAGCTTGAGGGGGCTGCCTCAAGAGTTGTAGTGTCGTGGCTGATGATGGATATGCTTCAATCTCCTTGATAACTGACAAAAAGTTCACCAGAAAACAAAAACCATGTCTCGATAGCAGTTTTTATAGCATAGAAACTTGGTGCAATTATTAATTACCAGTGACAAGGTCATGACGATTACTGATAATCTGCCCTATTGGGTTGGGCCAAGACGCCAATTGCTAGACTAGCCGCATACATAGCAGTGACGGAACATCAAAACACCGCAACAATATGCACCCTTGACATGTTTTTACTCTCAGAAATGCCGTTACAGTCAGGCGGCATGATAAAAGTTGCAAACATCCTGGGTTGCTTACAAACACCATTGCTACACCTTTTGTTCACCGCCGGCGACTGCGGTTCGCATTTATACATGATCTGGGTTGAAAGACCATTGCATCATCGAGACACAAGGATACGAGACTATTGAATATTTTGAGAGTAATTACAATAGAATTAGCATGTCTAAAATCACTGTCTTTGCTTCTGCTGAAAATAGGAGCGAAACCCACCTTTACTGAATAAACCTCTCATCAGCGCAACTGCTCTCCCAATAACATCATGTTTATTCTATCACCCTCCAGCCCTCCATATATACACCAATGACTTGCAACTTGCTTTTACAGCCTTGTACTACCGGCCCGTGGCGATTGCGATGTGCTCAAAATCCATACACGCTTTTGGGACAAAAACAAAGTACGGTGGTTAGCCTCAAGTTCAATGGTGTTCTGCTTGGCGCAGGATCCAAATAAAAACCCCTCGAAATGAAGCAAATTATTCTCACAACCATTTCGGGCTTAGTGCTTATTTTTCTTTCTGTTTCGGGTCGTCACGTACCCATCATCTCTTGGGGAGACACACCTCCTTTTTTTTTGTTCTTGTGTGGTGCCGAGAAGCGTGCATGCAGATGCATGACTCTTGAAATGTGTGGTGGGGGTGCATTCGAGGACTCGAGAGCGCAGTCGGCCGTTAATGAGTTGAACCTGGACTTTCTTGTCACGAATCAACTGTTCATGCCCTCTAAAAGAGATATCTCGAGGCTGGAGAGAAGAAGGCCAGCACCAAGTAGATTTTCAGCTAACAGTGTGTTGCGTTGCACCTTGCCTTTTTAAACCCTTTGCGTGCCTCTACTATGGTAAACGCATGGTGACGGTAGCCAATCTTCGATTCCTCTGGTTAGATAGGTTTTCCTCTTGCGTAAACTACCCTTGGCGATTAGTGACACATTGCCCGACCCTCCGTGTTTTTATTCTATCATGCTATTTACATAGTCTCGGATAATATGTACATCCGACCAATGACCGGCGGTCGAAAAAAAAAAGAGTCATCATCAAAAATATATATCCCATGTACAAACCCACACTTGCGCCGAGTACAACTCCAGCATTCCCAAAACCAAGGCGTTTTCTTCCTCTTGTATATCCTCCTACATCCTTCTGTTTTTATCACACGCGTCACTGTGCTGTGAAAACGAGCTCGTCACCATGATGGCGTTTTTCCCAGACGGCATGGGCCTGGCCTTGTCTCCAGCACCATGAGCATCGTCGCCGCTCTCGGAGCCACCCTCGTGTGTAGTCACGATCGCCGTGGCCAGGGTGCTTATGTCCGTGAGGCCGATGTCGTCGTCGTGGAGGCGGCGGTGCCCAGCCTTGGAACCCCTATTTAGCGGCGTATTCCTGCCCCCTTTGCTCCCGGCACCGCCGCCGCCGCCGCCGTCTCCGCGGCGCGACGACTTGTCCCCCGAGTAGCCCAGCCTCTCGCGCACGGTCCTGCGCAGCGGCGCGAGGTGCGGCAGGCAGGCGCCGACGATGGCGAAGCAGGGCTCGATGGCGGACCAGATGAAGACGGGCCCCATGGCCGAGGTGACGTCGGCGGCGCGGGAGAGCTCCGAGAGGTAGACGCAGCGGAGGACCGAGGCGATGCAGACGAAGCCTCCGATGAGCATGAGGCCCAGCACGGCGCCCTTCTTCCGCGTGCTCATGTTCAGGGCCAGGATCTGCGGGATCGGGATCGCGAGCACGTAAAAGTCGATGAGCATGTTGATGATGGCCAGCGCCAGGAAGAAGGTGTTGATGTCGATGCACACCCCCGGCGTGCCCATGAACTGCGTCCAAAAGTGCGTCACGGGCTTGCAGACGTTGCCCATGGTCACCCAGATCGTGATCGGGTAGAGCAGGGAAAGACAGATGCCAATGTATATGGCGGCCTTGAAGGCTCTACTGGTGACCAGGTCTCTGGTTCCAAAGACGCGCATGTAGAAGAAGAGGATGCTCAACTTCACCGCGCCGCATGCGCCGCCGTAGACAAAGGTATAGATATAAAGCACTTGGTAAATCTCTGGGATCTGGTCGATGGTCAAAGCCCAGACATGTCTGCCTGCACCTCTAGAGGAACCTATGTTTAAAAGAAAAAAAAAAAAAAAAAAACGTGGAGTGCCTGTTGTTAGACAAATTGCCGATTCAGTTTAGTGGCTTGCATTGGAAAAAAAAAATTGCTTACCTGCTATAGTCAGCCCAACGGTCCCCGCGACGAATATCAGTGCTACCAGAATGGCCCAGTCGTCGGATAAAAATGCATTGCGGGCGTAGAAGCGGCAGATGAAGCGTGCCACGACGGCGCAGACGGCCAACACCAACAAAACAGACACTGCTGCCGAATCAGCAGGCCCTCGGTTTTCGCTGAGATCGATTCCATCCGGTGCTGGACCAAAAACAGCTTGTATTATCGGGTCCATAGTCGGTCGTCTCTGAGCTGCCTCGGACGGTTCTTTTGCTTGCCTAGGTATTATACTGCAGATTGCAGAATGAACCAAAAGTTCGCGCCAGGGACATGGACTAGTTTTACAACTACCGTATGTAGGCTAAGAACTTGAGGGCCCCAGAACCACACCCCAAAGAATGCTAGCGTGCTACATAAGTATGCCCAACACCACCCAGCCTTGACTGGGGAGTGATCAGCACGAAATAATTAAAGAAACACAAGGCTATCGGAACATTTCTCCTTTGGCACAGGACGTGCAGTACCGAGAAAATCCCATGCCTGGGTACAAAATGACAAGGAGCTTGTAATTTTGACAGGGCATTGGGCCGTGGTACATACAACGTACATCACTTGCATTGGAATCATATCTTTGCCGAGGGCCACGCGAGACTCTCAACCGCAGCATCAATCATACTTACAATGATTGGTTGAGAGGGAATGAACAAAAGAATTCAGACGACCTATCAGCCCCTCAAAAATTCCCGGGCTCAAGTTCCGGTGTGCTTGTGGGTCAAATTTTTTTTTTTTTTCTTCGCTACGCCAAGAAGATAAGGCTTTGGGGACATGATGCGAGATTGAGAAATGCGACCTGTTGCTTGCCCTTGCATAAGGACCCTCAAAATTTTGAAACATTTAAATTTTGCGGAGGAAACTGTTACGACAAACACGCCAGAAAATAATTATATCCAACAGACAACCAATGATATGTTCGAGACGAGAGACGAGATATGGGCTGTTTACACTCTTACTGACTGACACTGGGAGATGGTCAAGTCTAGACTCGCATGGATGTTATCGTTGAAAGGGGCCTCTACCCCACAACGAACGCTCCTGAACTGGAACTCCATAGTCACCAACAGCAGTGGGCCTTCTGCGTGGAGTGAGGGGAAATGTTGGTGTTGGTGCAGGGTGCATTAATACGAAAGCACCTACCGAGATAGTACGAAGTAGCAATTGTGGAACACAGCTGACTTGGGAAATGGGGTCTTTGCCGTTTTACCCGAGGGTCGTTGATTCTCCTATAGGCCGATATGTTTCCTATACGGCAGTCAGAGTAATTTTAGCCTGACTGACATACAGTAAATATTAGTCTCCAAGACGAGAGTCTTCTTTCTCTTTCCGCGCTTGTGTAGCCACAGGGTTTTATCCCAGTATACCTAACCCATTCCGAAAGAAATAAAATAACAAATAAAATAAAAATGACTTCCGTCACCAGCTTCCCAGAGGTGCCTCGCTTGACACAGATAGAACGCATCGGTCCCAAGGGGTACCTGCGCTATGTCTTCAACTTTGCCCTCCCAGAACACTATGACCTTGAGACAGTGGCAGAGGCCCTGCAGAAGGGTTACAACGCCACCAAGGAGCGATTGGGAATCCTCCGCTGCGAGGCCATGCCGGATCCCGACGCCGGCCAGGAGGGCGTCTTCAAACCGGTCGAGATACCGGCCAATGACGAAATCGACAAAATCGTCGTCAAGGACTTGAGAAAGACTTTTGGCCAGACACACAGCCAACTTCGGGAGACGGGCTTCCCTGTATCTGCTTTCGAGGCTGACGTCGTCATGCGGCGCGGAGTGTGGCCACAGCCCGGCGAGCGTCTGCCAATCTCTTTGCTGCAGGCAAATTTCATTGAGGGCGGGCTGATTCTGACTTGGTGCATATTGCATGTGTTTGGCGATGGTACCACATTTTACCAATGGATGCGAATCTGGGCCGAAGAGGTTAGGAAAGCCGAAGGAGTGGAAATCGCCGAGCCGCTCGTCTTTGACTCGGCCATGTGGACCGACCGCGAGCAGATTATGCAGCCGAGCGGCAAGAATGCCGGACGTCCTGAGGATCACCCCGAATATACGGTGCTGCCATTCACCCCTCCAGGGATGCCGCCCAAGATGCTATCGGAAGCCCATCGCGGCAAGGTCTTTTACTTCTCCCCCGAGGCGCTCAAGGAGCTCAAGGCCGAAGCAGACCCAAAGACCAAGGCGCTTCAGGATATCGGTGGCCAGGACTGGGTGTCTACCAACGATGCAGTTTCGGCGCTGCTCTGGCGGACCGTCATGTCCGTGCAGCACGGACACATGCTCGACAAGCTCGAGGGGGACCCGGTTTCCGTTTTCAACGTCGCCATCGACGGGCGGCAAAGGACAAACCCGGCCGTGCACCCTGCCACGCTGGGTTGCTTCCTCGAGTACGTCGCGGCGTCTGCCAGCGTGCGGGACATGCTGGACCCTGCCAAGACGAGCGTGGCGGATTTGGCTGTGCTCATCAGGAAGGCGGTGGCGCGGGCGACCAAAGACCACACCGACGACGTGATGACGCTGACGTCCAAGCTTGAGGACGTCAACCGACTCGTGCCCACTGCGTTCCTAGACGTTCCCGGCTTCCACTGCATACAAACAAGCTGGGTTGGCTTTGAGCTGTACGGACTTGAATGGGGGCCCAGACTGGGCAGGGTCGAAGCCGTAAGGTCACCACATGTAGGCGTTATTAACGGATTGCAAGTTGTTTTCCCGATTCTGCCAGATGGTGGATGGGAGGTTCTGGTTGGTGTCGAGGAGAGCTGTTTGGATCGACTGATGGAAGAGCCATTGTGGAACAAGTTTGCGAAAGCAAAGTGAGAGGAAGGGTGGTAGGTACCTAGGTAGGTACCTTAGTCAGGCTAATTCTTTGCAAACAAGAGGTTGGGTCGGTTGGTTGCTTGTTGCCTTGTCTGCAAATGGCATGAGAACATTGGTGAAAGGAGAAATGGTGGATGACGTTCTTGCTGTTTGGAGCCGCACGTTCAGGGAAGTGGGGGAACCAAAGATACAACAACCATCAAAGCCTGCCTGCATGCAGCTCGTGTCTGTCCCTTCCCCTTTCATACTCCTTCCAACATTTGCATTAGCCCAAACGTAAAACTAAGGCAGGTGCCTACCGTATAAAAACCACCTAGCTTGTCTTATGCAGCCATCACGCTTGTCAAAACCTGCGGCAAAGATTAGAGGTACCTAAGGTAATTTAGGTAAGTTTACCTAGGTAGGTACCTACCTAGGTAGGTAAATGAAAACTCCCCCACTCAAACAAACACGTACACCATCGAAAATGTCCCCCCTCCAAACCGGCGCAATTCATTCCCCGCCCTAACCGTAGCTTTTGACAGTCAAGATAATGACTTCCTGGTCTGATTTTCTTCTGCTGCCATCTCGTGCATCACTCTTGGTATCGAATCGCCATGCAGTTCGGCAGGCTGCTGGTTCTCTGGCGGCAGCTCATGAGCCGCTGTTTGAAATCCCACGTTCTCATCCTCCCGCCCGTTCCCAGCCCCACGTCCAACGGCGGCTGCCCCGTACCCTTCGCCGCTCGTCCCCCGGTCCGGCGAGACGTTGTGCATTTGCGCTGATTCCATCTCGGCCGGCCCGGCCTCCGAGCCGCTCGACGTCGCATCCTTTGCCACCACGTGTCTAGCCCCATCCTTGCCCGGCACCACCGCCGCCGCTGCCGTCGTCGCCACTGCTGCTTCCGGAGAGCATACGTGATCCTTTTGGTGCTGCCGCCTGACGAACAAGACGGCAGCGGCCACGATCATGGCCACGCCCGCGAGCACCCCGATGACGATGCCCGCGATCGCACCCCCGCTGAGCTCGTTTTGGTTCGTCCCCGCGCCGTTTCTGAAACCGAACCCGTCGGGCGGGCCGGTGGGTCTGTTAGGGCCGCCTGGTCCGGTGGTCGTGGCAAGGGACGGGTCGATAGCTCTCCCCGCGGTGGCGTCTGCCGTCGCCGTCGTGCTGACCATGGCAGCCACGTCGAATCTGAGCGACGTGGCCGACGGCTGCGCCGAGCTCAGGCTGCTGTAAACCGTGGCCAATTCCCCCTCTGTAACGTTGTTGAGCGGGTCCCACCGGCTGCTCCAGCAGATGTTGATCTGGCCCTTGGTCTCTGTGCACTTTTCGGTCCCTGCGAGGCAGCACCAGGACCCATCGCCACTGTCGTCGCGTTTGCTGTTGTTGTTGTTGCCGCCGCACTTGATTGTGCTACCATCCGACTTGCAGTCCGTCGGGAGCGTCCAGCACACGCTGCTGTCCTTCTTGGGCCCATCGCAGCAGTACCGCCGGCCCGTGTTGGGGTCCTTCGCGCATGCCTTTTCCGGTGCTGGACAATAGTTCGAGCCGAACCCCGGGCAGGACGGAGTGGATTGGAACGTGGTGAAGAACCAATCGTCGAAATATGAGACCGGGTCGAGCGGTGATGACCCCATGGTTGTTTCACTTTGCGTATATCCCTTCCCCAGTTTCGATTTCCCACAACAGCCTCGTTATGTTTGTCCGATACGGCCCGCCCTTGTGTACGCTCGCTTCCAGTCCAGAGTCCCTGTTGGCGATGTTGAACAGGACCATCACGGGTTAAGCAAAGAGAAAACAAAAGGCTGAGGAAATCGAGTTGCTATAGAGTAGAGAGGGACCGCACACGAGGCAGGCTCGGATTCGAA
The DNA here is from genome assembly GCF_004355905.1 of Pyricularia grisea. Classification (NCBI taxonomy): domain Eukaryota; kingdom Fungi; phylum Ascomycota; class Sordariomycetes; order Magnaporthales; family Pyriculariaceae; genus Pyricularia; species Pyricularia grisea. Next base: position 544,229 of record NC_044973.1, on the reverse strand, counting down.
ACAGCACTAATCTTTTTTAGCTCGGAAAAGAAATTATTAGTTGATCCCTCCCGTGGACTATTTTTCTTTCCCCTTCCGGAAATAAGTAATATCTCGACTAGCACCTAGCGCTGTTCCCTATCCCAAAACATGCCGTTGACAGTTTTGTTTCCTGCACTTTTTTCTCCAGGCACGGGCCTCGCCCATCACCCCGCCTCGTGTTGCTAGGCCACGTATTTACCACGGCCAAGTGTCGAGGCTGATTACAGCCAAACGCCTGCGGGATCAGAGTCCGAACCATGGGGTTACGTCTTCCCCATCTATGCGGTCCGACTACAATCAGTAGATTCGTCATTGCTTGATGCTTGCTTGCAGTTGCTCGTGTGGAGCTACCACGGACATCCATCTTCACCAGGAAACCAATAGAAAGTCTTCTAGACAATCATCACCAAAGGCTGACGCAAACCGACAAGACTGACAAGACATTCAACTTTGCTTTTCGACTAAGCCAATCAAGCGAGGGATAAATACTGACCGCTATTTAGGAGTTGCTTAACCGCTCTGTCCCTTCCTAGCCCACCATTTTCAATTGACAGTTCGCCAGCTCCAAAGCACCCACGGTACAAATACAATCAAGTCGCCGGGAGATCATAATAATCTCGGAATCGATCCGTTTCATCCCATCCACAGTCAATCACAATCCTCCAACAGTTGATGAGAAGCGTATCGAACCGCCGTGTCCAGAAACTCAGGTAACCTTCTGGTAGGGGTCCAACCGTCTTCTTCAACGACTCAGGCATATCCTCGTAGTGGTTCTTCTTGTTGCGGAGCGCCCTTAGCAGATCCAACATTCTCGATCCCGTGTACTTCCGTTGCTTTCCTAAAGAATCGACAAACTCCCTAGGTAACTGCCGAAGGAAATCCCCAGAGGTGATGACGTCGGGTGCAGCCTCTTCCAATATCTGGAGAGGCCAGCTTGGCGGATCACGGGGTTCCTTTTCGAAATGGTCCGAAACATCGCAAAGGAACGCCAGTCTCTTCTTCGCAGACCAGAAGAATGGGTGCCGCATCACGTCACGAGCTGTCGGTCTCTCGCTGGGCTCGAAACTCAACATACGTTCCACAATATCCCTCGCTTCCATCGCGTAGTCGCCCAGGACCTCCAACCTAGAAAGATCAAAAGATCCCTTGCGGATGTTGACCTCTCTCATGTACCTATCACCACGATCGTATGGGTGAGAGCCTTTGGTGAGGACGTAGAAGAATACAAGTCCAAGACTAAAGATGTCGATAGCACGCGTGGCCCGTCTGTTAGGCACATCGCTTGATCCTTGTACGCTTCCTGAGCCGCTATGAGCCGAAGACATGCTCGCATCCACCATAGTCGCTGTGTTGTCACGGGCGTCATCATCAAGAAGTAGCTCCGGAGCTCTCCATCCTGTCGTACCGGCAGCGTGTGCCGTCGTCGCGCCGAACGAACTTTGGCCACCCTCAAGTTTCTTACACAAACCAAAGTCGGATACTAGCAATCGTGGCTTTCCATCCTTGCCCATGTTCACCAAAATGTTTTGAGGTTTGAGGTCTCGGTGAACGATGCGGAGTGAGTGCAGATGGCTGAGACCATTCGTGATCTGGTAAAGTACGTTGGGGAGATCTTTTTCACCAGCTTGAGCCAGATTCTTGAAATAAGCAGGCTTCTCGATCACTTCGGCGAGAGATGCCTGACAAAGCTCAAGAGCGATGTACAAGAAAGCGTCGCGCGATTGTTGCGCATAGTATCGAATCACTGCCCAACAGGTTAGTATAACAGTGCACACCGGCGCCATGCGAACAATCTGAACCTACCATTAGGGTGATCATCACTCTCCCTCAGCAACCTGGTTTCCTGAGAAGCTATGTCATAGAACTGGATGAGCATCCTCTTCACTGCCACGTCACGACCATCCCACTTTCCGGCAAAGACAACGGTTCCGTTACTGCCTGTGCCGAGCTGCTGGTCCTCGTTAACCTCGAGGCTGCCCATCTTGTAGATAGGGCCTGTGAGATCCTGCACATTGTCGATAATGGTACGCAAATCAGGCTCGATTCGACGTGGTGCGTCACCAAGTTGCTTGGCTTTATCCACGATCTCACTGACGGATGCCTGGGGAGGGTCGTCGTCCCGAGAGACAGATCCTTCGCGCTTCTTCTTCCGATGCTTGGTCCCTCCCCGCCTTCCTCTGTGTGCCTTCTTCTTCACTGGGCTCGGGGTGCCATTCGCGGTAGCCCCATCGACAGATTCACCAGTAGAAGTCTCGCCGGTCTTGTTCACGGACTCCGGAGTCATGTCAAACCTGACGCTGGGGCCCGCCTGGGATGTACCATCTTGTTTGTCAGCGTCAGCAGTCCTTACTGATCTTTCATCTCCGCTGCCTGATGTTTCCGGGTTTGTTGGAAGCTCCCGAGCTTTAGGTGTTACGACACCCGCGGTCACTGCCGGGTCTGCTTCGGATTGAGGGACAGCCGGGTCAGCCAAGGTGGTGGAGTCAATGGTCGAGGCAGGTTTCTCATCTTCTTTTGTCCTGTCCGATACTTCTACCTCGGTACTGTCGGCAAGCTTCTTTTCGAGCTTTGAGGGTGCAAGCGGAAACTCTATGGATTTTCGGCCAGACTCGGGCCCGACCTTGGTTGCCTTCCACTCCTTGTACAACTTCCTCATGTCATCCTGCTTGTAGAGCAAGGCGAAAAATCCGAGTATAATGAAGAGCGGATTGGTGAAAAGAGCGCCGGCGAGATCGGCAACTGTGACAGGCAGGCTCCGCACCTTCTCGATCATTTCAGTAGTATTCCCAGAGGGGATGCGTGGAAACTGCGGCAAGATGGAAGTGCTGGCGGTCTGCTCATCAGGGACAGGGTCGGGTTGGTGACCGGGAAGAGTCTGAAAGCTTGATCCTGTTTTGCCATCACCACGACCATCATGCGGCATCCCACTGAGGCTGTGTGTCCCGATCAGGAGCTTGTCGAGGATGTTGTCATCCATACGTTCCCAAATATCCTCCTCAATGGCATCGCGATGCTTGCTGGCAACTGCCTCACTTGATTGCTCCGTGAGCGGATAGTAAACGCCGCCCAAGGCGTACCAACCGCCCGTTTCGGTCCGGTTTAGATAGACCTTGCTACGGCGTCTGTCAAGATCAGCCTGATCGCTGAAAGGCATAGGTGGCTGAGGCAGTATCTTGAGGTCTGGGCTACTGCCGGCGGGGGCACCACGAGGTCTCATGACGTCAAACACGCGCGCGACAGGGGAGCTGAAGGTGTGTCGGAACCTTTGCTGATTCCCAGGCGCACGAGTGTGATCGAACCCATAAGCCACGCCATTCGCACCAGTAGCAATGTATTGGTTGTCCATGGTCGACCTGTACTGGCCGACCAGGTCCATGTCGTAGTGATTGGGCTTCCATTCCCAATAGTGAATGGTGGCAATCGGCAACCCTTCAGAGTTGCTTATGCTGACGGTGTACTCAGTGCGAGCAATTGTGATGGTGCCACTGTTGCCGCACTCTTCATTGCCGTCAGGGCTTACCATGAAGTTGTCCCTACGGATACAACTATCTTTCGTCTCAATGTGATTCTTGCGGGAGCCAATGTACTTGACCGTTTTCCCCGTTCGTACGTCAAGTGTGAGCATGGCCGAGTTCTTGTCTCCGGCGTAGTAGACGTCGGGATTCTTGCCCTGGAAAGGCTCATCGACCAATTGCTTAATGGTGAGGGCGGCAGGAACCAGACCTCGGTTGGGTATGTAAAAGTAGAGCTGGCCATCTTGCGTAGGCTCGACGATCCAAAGGTAATGATCTATCTCCGAATAATCGGAATCGAGAACGGACACATTGGACCGGTGGAGAGTGACCTCGACCATGGGGCTGTCCATCTTGTGATGCCAAATCTCACGACCAGTGTGACGGTCGCAGGCATATAAATCTCCATCGACGGTCGCCATAATGACAAAATCTTCAACTTCCCAGTCGTCCAGAGACCGCGCAACATGCGGCGTAGCGAGCCCAGCCTTGATGGAGCTGAGATCGTCTCTGAAGGGTTCTGGTGCTCGAACGGACAGCTGGTCCAGAGCTACAGTAGCAAGGGCGCGCTCATCTGGAATGAGTAAGGTGTCATGCTTGTTGGGTATACGTGTGTTGATGTCTGTGTTCTTGCGTTTTACCGTCTCGATAATTCCACGGGTAATGGTAGCAGCGGAATTTGGGTGGCGCTGCGCCATCTCTTCACCCCGCTGTCGGGGAGATTCGTGCCGGCGTCGAGGGCCTTCATCGCTACGACTGGCCTTTTCTTCACCTCGTCGAGGGGTTCCGATGTGAATGTCGGTATCGATCGTACGGGTGTCGAGCTTGTGGCCATGAAGGGCGTGGCTATCGAGACTCGGTACTGCTGCTTGTTGTTGCTGCTGCTGAGCGTCAACAAGGGCGAGCCATGGGAGTAAAATGGCCGCAAAGGCAATCAAAAGCTTTCGCTGCTGGTGGGTAACGGGTCCAGGCGGACGCCGCATCATCTTGAGCAGGACAAGGCGGAGCCGGAGACCTGGGGAATTTCAGTTGGAAGACATTTGGCAGGCCCCAGCCGGCGAAGGAACATCGGCCACTGTTTGTTGATTGAATGGGACGACAAGAATGAGTTGTCGGTCGAAAATGGTGGGTTGGCGGGCTGTTGGATTTTGTGGCGTGGGAGCTACGGTTTTAAGAGGTAGACTGTGCGAAGTTGCACGACTCGAATGGATCGATCAGGTATTTCCCAACGTAAGGTGACGGACGATCAGACAGTTTCGTTTGTCAATGATGGCTATTTAGAAAGGAAGTTCCTGTACGGGAATATTTGAAATCAGGGAGGCGAATAAGAATGATAAGTAGTTTCGATGAAATTACAACAGATAAAAAGGGCCCAAGGTACCTAGTAAGGAGGTAGGGTTGGCGGGATGGTCGGGGGAGTGTTCAAATTCAAAAGGGTTGCAGAGAACAGAAGCAGATGGACTGAAACGGGGGTTGGCCTCCATGATTTGCTCGCCAAGGGAGCCCAGCCCAACCAAATGTCCTGATGCCATCACGTGACAGATCGTCCTCCCTTCCCCGCCACAAAGTTCAATTTTGGTCTCAATTTAGTTGTCAGCTCATGTTGACTTTCCTAATCTCATCCAGGCCTCATGATCGTAATCGAGATTGTATGTTTGTGTAATTGATGCCTTTTGAAAGTAAGCATATGTCAATATATTCGTTTAGATGCACGTTGAAACTTTTTCTCGCCGTTGAATTATATCGGTTGAGAATGTTTTTATTTTTCTTTGTCGGCAGTGAATGGAGCTACTGCTGTACCAGTACTGTCATTCACCCTTAGTGGCTAACCCCTGCTGCAGGTATGTGGGAGGCAACAGAACCAGGGGTAAGCTGACAGGCCAGCGGAACCCAAACTCAGACTCGAGCCCTTGACAAGATGAAAATTTCCTTTCCAGTCGGACGGCCAAATGCAAAGACGGGATGTGTGGGTCGTGCCGCGCACTCTAAGCTACTCCGTAATCCGTACCTCCAGATCCAGAACAGTACTGTACAGTACCTTCCTAGGTATCTGCGGGACCTTAGCTCCCATAGATACCTATCTTACCTACTACCGTACTGTAAGGTAAGCTCACAAACGCAACAGTTCGATCTGCGCACATGGACGGACGGTTTCTAACTGATAGGTCAGGGTAGAACCTGGGCTTACTATAATAAAGTTCTCGAGAGACAAATCAATACTTTGTTAGGTAGTTAGATCATCGTGTTTGTAAAACCACGGTGTAACTGCAAATGTCAGCTATGCATTATTAACCTGATAAGACGATTCAACTGCAATGTCCGTGCCGCAATGTCCTTGATCAGCGAAGAAAAAAAAAAAGAAAAAAAAAAAGGAAGAAAAAGATTGCCCCACCTCCAAATCCCACGCCATCAATTATCCATTCCAGACCCTTCCAAGCCTTTTTCCTCCCCTCTGAGTCTGTGTCCCCCCTGATCCGGTTTTTGCGCCACTGAAAACATGACATCCTTTCGGCTCAACTTTCACTTTTTTTTGGCTTAATTATTTTTTCTTTGACAACATAACTAAGGACCGATGACATTTCTACTCTGCAGAAATACACTTCAAAAAAGTTGATTTATCATTAGCAAAAAGACGCCATACTTGCTGCAATCTTCTTTTTATATCTCTTGTATGCATGCTAATCTGCACCCCGGATCGAGCTTTCCAGACGGGACTTTTTTGTGGGAAGAGCGCAGTGGCCGCGCTGCATGATATGAGACAAAAAGTCGCTGTCATGGAGACCCTCCACGTACTACGTCGCGTGGAATCCCCACTAGCGAGCCAAGCGCGCCAGCCAAGCTGGGGTTAGCAACTTACTACTTGACTACCTACCTTGGTGTCAAAAGCTCGAGCCAGCCAGCCACCGCCCCACGGATCGTTTCAGAGCTGTGCCCATTTCGTAAATGTACGAGGTGAAGTTCTCCACTTGCCGAACACACAGGTTCTACCTGCGTCGTACTGGTATACCGTCCAGACCAGACAATAGCTGCTATCTCAAGTGGCGAGACAGAAAGCTTCTGTGGTAAGAAGGCTTCTTTTCCACCGTCACTTCTCCGCAACTTTCATTTGGAATATACATTACTCGGTAGAATTATACAGTAGTAGTTGTGTCAACTGGTCTCGATCCTTACTTAGACTGGTGTCAATGTGAAGTATATTGCATAAATCTACTACGTCTACGTAAGCTCGTGAAGCAAGCTACCCATTGCCTGACCTCGTCTTTAGACTTTAATAACACGCGTCAGACATGCGCTTTCGGTGAAGGCTGACTCGGGAATATAGGATATACCATGTATACCTCGGATGATAATCCATTACCTTGAAGTCCGTGTACCATAGTAAACAGTCATTTATTTGTCATAAAATATTTGTAGGATTTACTCTTTGTTTTTATGCTTTCGGAGAGTTTGTTTTTTTTTTTTTTTTTTTTTTTTTTTTTTTTTTTATAACAAAAAAATCGCGTTCAAGCTTGACAATTAGGTCCAATGCGACTAATCCTCTGTAGTTAATGCCTTGGAAGGTATCGAAGGATAAACACAGCCGCCTTATCTACTATATATACCATTGGTATACGGGTCAGATTTGTGATGTTTTGTCGGAGGGGGCAATGTAAAATGTGCAACTATTATTTATATCGGGATGCATCAAGATATTCAAAGATTTATCGTCTCAAAATATTGGACGAAAGTACCAGCGACGGTTAAAAGCATCAGGACGAACTAAGGTTTTTTCTCCCGCACGGAAATGTAGAAAACAAAGGCTTCTTTGGCTATTTTCGGTGGAGGCTCCGCCAATCTGGATCCCTTTGTTACCGAAACCGGGTGGGCGATCGGGGAAACGCTCCACCGCGTACTGCTTTTACTGTTGATCAGGGGTACCCGCGGCTGTTTTGTTCTTCGCTTATTCGAATGAAGTAAACTTTCTTATAACTCGGCACCTAGATCTCGATATCGGGCCTGCTCGAGTCGGCAGGAAAAGTAGCTACTTGGTTTGGCGGTTTCAGGAACATAGATGTCATGTAAACCCTGTGGCAGTGTACCAAGGTTGGTGATCTACACTTTTTTTTTCTCCTCCATACCCCTCGTTCCATTTTTTATTCCTAGCAGCAGCAAGATGAGACCTCATGTTTACCCATATTTCCAAAATTGGACAACATTCCGTTCTGTTACTAAATCACTTGTAGCACATGATGAATCACTTGCGATATTATTACCAAACTCTGTCTAGAAGGTTTATGATTGCAACTTTCCGGCAATAGAAGTGTGATCTTGAGCCGCAGCAATCTCGATTCGATCATGTTGCCGTCCGAGTTTCTTCAAGCAACCGCTCGGATTGCTACTTCAACCAGCACCTCAAGTTCAGGCATACGGTAGATTAATTGCCGGGCTCAAAAACCTGGCGGTCGTGTACTGCAGTTTGTAAATGAAGCTACTATGTAATCACCCTACGTTTCCGGTCACCAAATCGAAGGAAACAAGCGTGGAGACAATATAAGGAGTGTGTACCTTGGGAAAGGCTAAGCCGAAGTATATTTGGAGAGCAGCAACGTAAGATGCCTCAGATGCATTGTGCCGTTTTTCTATGCCAATACAGCCAAATGCGGTCAAGCTATGATACACCGGAGCTTATTTCATGCAGGCGGCCTTCGAAAATTGTGAATGACAAATGGGCTCAAGAAACATGCTTGCGCGCGTTGCGGTCAGACTGCACACACACTTGTTGCATGGATATGTGACATAATAACACCGACCAGTGGAGCCAGTAAATACACAGTCACAAAGTCTGCATGGGTTACCGGCTTCACTGCGTTATGATGCGGCTGTGAGTTTGGCATTGCACTCAAACACAACCGTGATGCGCATTTCAGGGTCTAAGCAAGTGGAAAATTACCCTCTGTCGAGATGGGAAAAGTTGTAATTAGTTGGGACGACAGACTTCGCAGCCAAGTCCTAGTGTGACTCTGAAAGTTTGTGATATGATACACAGGTAGGTACCCACCACTATAATATCGTTTTAGGCTACATCGTGAGAGATATCCAACCTTAGTAATTAGTGCATATTTAAGTTTCCATCTCAGTCCAAGGTAAACATAACGGATTACCGCCATTCGGATGTGCCACTAACTACAAAACCAACTGGACTCGAGCTTTACTCTGTAGACCTTGAAACCCGCTTCAGGTGACAGTCACGTCGACACGTGAGACCAATCGGACCTTGGACATGACTTGTTAGCCTGGCGGCACCCAAGCAGGTAAGAAGAGAGATCGGATGATACGCATATGGATATTAGAAATCTCCAACGCTGTCCTCGTGGTGGGCCTGATAGTATATACATCTTGAAGTCTAGAATGACACCAACCAGTTATCAAGGTTGGTTTCCTGCGTCCTCCCAACCCCGGAAATGGTATTCTTCAGTATTGGTATCCGTGGCATGTCAGAGCTGGAAAACAGGGAACAAATCCTAAGCACCATCATCGCCTTCATAACGGTGGCGGTGCGTTCTCTGATAATGGTTATCATCACCACATCGCTGGGCCAAGCTACTGGTCATGGTTCCGGCCGCGTAACCGTTCAGCGCCACGCCCAGCACAATCCGCACAGCTTTACCCAAGGTCTACACGGCATATCGCGATGCCTTCAGCTCGCTAGAGCAACTTTCCGCAGAGGTTGGCGAGAGTTCGCCAGCCCAGCCGGCGCCGCAGTTTGATCAGCTTCGCTACTTACCTTGGCCAGTTTAGAGATGTGACTCGCGTTGCAGCAGACCATCAATACCAGGGAATCCCTCTTGAAAAGCCAGGAAGACGAGCCCGCTGTTCCAGTGCTAAAAGCACAGTTTGAAGATCCGGTATGGTGGCGACGGGCTCGAACGGCCAGGCGTAAAATTTACCACCTGCTTTCAAGGCAACTAACGGATTCGTCAATCCGTTGAGTAAAGACTCGGTCGTTGCAAAGCCATATCCATGCCTCCAGCATTACCATGACGCCAGATTGTAAACACCGCTTTTCAAATAGCGTCCATGACAGTTATACGGCCGTACAAATTCCCTCCCGCCTCTCTAAAGACAAGACCACTTATACGGCGGATACTCTGGCCTTTACATCCCGGATTCCAGGCAGAATCTTTTACAACGTTTCACATGCCATGTAAAGCCTACTCAGAGGAACTTGAGTGGGTAGAAGCTCCTAAGGAATGTGAATACGTGATCAAATGGAATTTTCACACAAACTGTAGTGCAGCATGCCAGCGCCTTGCTCAACGGCGAATGGTACTATAGTGGCAGGGTTTATATGAACAGTATCAAGCCCTACTGCGATCCCTCCTGGTTGCTGGCTACGCTTTACAATGGCCGTAACACAGGCTTCAAGCTGATATCTAGTGCTATGGATTTATTTGCTAACGCCATCACGGAGAAATTCCGTCTCGATGGCCCAGAATGGCAAATGGACCTTGGTAAACCCAATGATGGCGCAGCTGCTGATAGCGGTGAGGCTCGGGAAACATTTATCTACACTGTCCCTTATGGGCAAAAAATGGTTTTTCTGCTCACCAAACTCTTCTTGATTATGACTGTCCCGCTGAGTGCTATTATCAGGACCTGGCGAGAACCTGAAATGCCCGTGTAGATATCTTATGTCCTGCCGTTGATCTTATATGGACTCCGCAAGGAGGTCGTCAACATAAGCAAACACCTTCCACTTGATCTGGAGAAGCGACAAGACCAGATAATGACCCTGAAGCGCATGAGCGAAACGACTATACACTTGTTATTTGGGTTCGATCCGCGCCGCAGTCCTGGATGTGTCATCAGGCCGCATGGTCGAAGCTCTTGCTTGCACGTGGATTATCTGCTGCACGGGAGGATGGTGATCAAACAGCGGAAGTTCAAATACAGACCCTTCTCATGAACCCGAAAGGCCTTCTGTCGTACTGGACTCTGACAGCTGGCCAACCTGGTCCGAAACTAACCTTGGGCATTTGTCTCTTTCGACTTTCCTGCGGAAAATTCTATCGAAGCGACCGCATTCCTTGATCAATATACCATTAACATCTAACCCTTGAGGCTGCCCCGTACCAGATAGCATCTGGGGAACGCTCAATCTGTCCCAGCTTTGCAACAGAGCCGTACATCTGAAGGGGACCGTGATATTTAGGACAAAGAACTATCTTCATAACTATATAAACATGGACAAAGAGGGAAGGCTTGTGATGGATTTAGTCTACAACTACCTCGCGGCGTGGTGCGCCCGACATACAGGATCAGTCTGCTCATTTTGGCCCTGGAGTCGGGCCTTTGCGGCTCAATTTGGAAATTAATAAGGTTCTGTGCCCCTTACCCTAGTACAAAGTGCATGATTTTTGACTTGGTGTCATGAAACTGGATCGTCAGGGCTTATCACGTATGCCTTGGTACTGTGATGAAGAGTTTTTATATTGTAGACGCATCCACCACGTGGGGGTCTCTCCACTGGTATACACTCATCTAAGAAGTCGGGCCGGAAATTGACTCATTTAATATCACTGCGTGGTACAGAGTGGTCTGAGAAAAAGTGTACATCATCTGTGGACCAACCCCGGAGCATTGGCGCCTCCCTCTACAGATCCAGAACCTAACAGCTAAACAGGGCCAGGGTTTTTGGGAGAGTGAACAGATGTAAGTCTATCTCCGGAAATCTCGATTCAGCTGTTTCAGTTTCGTTGATAATCGATATCATACGAGAAGATATGTACGACTTCAGAGTCAGCGGCGCGGAAGAAGAACAAGAATCTAGGACTTGACGCGAATCACGCCCATATATTTATACTTATTTCAAAGAAAGAGGCCTCCAATTTGCACAGTTTATGTGTGTGGCTAGCAAGCATGTGAAGCTTCAGGACACATGCATGGCTCTGCGGTCAACAATGCGCCATTAACATTTACCTGCTTCCAAGATTTGATGGGAAAGTCAATAGTCAAGCTCTCACTCTCACCGTGTGGCCGGATGCGTGGAAAGGCTTTACCTTGAATTGGCATTGTAGAGTTTACCAAAAATCTGCCTCGGCCGAGTTGTATGCCGGCCAACAGAGATGGTAGTCAAGCCCCTATTCACATTCCTATGCATGCATATGCATCTTGCTTCGCCACCCAGAAATACTTTTTTTTTAAGAACACAAAATACAAATTGCACACCTCGTACAGGCTACTGGCCCGGGCAACCGGCGCTGCCATTCTTCTAAGGCATTGAATAGGGACTTGACCAATAAACAAACATCTAGGATTTCTGTTGTTTTCCTATCGCGCTATCATCGAACGGCGCCTTACCACGAGTATATTTATTCCTGACTTCAGCCTTGACTCTTCACCATCCCCTCCAGACGACCGCAGCCAACATCAGCGACATAATATGAACTATTGCATCGGAGGCACATATTCTCAGCAAATAGCAAAGCGCAGTTGATATCCAGCATACATGGACGCCAGATCGACACAAAAATGTCACCTAACGCGGCCTCTGGTTGGCCAACCACCAACCAGCTCGCCCAAGTAAAAAAGAAAAATTTGAAGTTAAACTGCCAATTTATTAAAGATGGCGAATCACTTATGGTCATGAGAGCAACAGGATAGTCCACCGGCGATGTCGCCCGGCAACCCGATTTATTTAAGCCGCAAACACTAGGCAGCCAACATGTATTTATCAAATTGTAAAAAAGCTTCACTCGGGGCTTGAGACATCGAGAAAAGGATAGTAAACAAAACGAACTCAGTTGTTTGCTCCCTCATTCACGAATATCGGGCCTAGATACGTGGGGATTGTAAAGTCTATAGCCCCCAAAGAGACCCGTCTCATACAACCAAGCCACTAGACCTGTCAACAGATCCCAAGCGACATATGATTGAGTGGCAGACCTGATCCTTTTGACGCAATATCAAGCCTCACATCAACATGCGTCCGTCAGAAACCCCAATTTTCTCTACTGCAACTGCATATGCAGCCTCTCCAACCTTTGTGGCAATCTCGAGATCTTTTTTTGGTGTATAAAAGGGGTGATGCTTGCCCTGTCTATACCATTATTTCGAGATATCATCTTTCCATATTCTCAAGCGCAAGTCAAGTGATCCCATCGCGGTTCAAAACATCGATGACATAGCCGGCGTTCAAAACCAGATGCCCACCTATCATCACCTACCGGTTGAACTTCGACGTTTGATTTGGTTGGAAACCATCCCCCCGCATACCCCCAAAGTACACTTCATCATGACGGACGATTGTGGCTTCTTCCCGAACCAGCCATGGGAGCATACCAGCACCCTGTGTTCCGAGAAGCCTTGTCCACGGAGCTCTTTCGACCTGGACGAGTGGCCGCAGGTCCGAGAGCCCTTCCCCGCCGGCCTACACGTATGCAGGCAGTCTCGATCTATAATACTCGATGCTCTGAAGCGGAGACGTACGAAAAAGAGACGTGAACGGAAAAAAGAATGGCGGCAGAAACAGCAGCAGCAGCAGCAGCAAGAGGAAAAAGACAAGAAGCAGGGCTACCACTATAACCAGCCCCCGGCCACACTGCGGCCATTCCTGCCAAACATGGACATCTTGTACCTTGACATGGGCGCCGCTCCGGCCCGGTACCACCGGAGGAAGGCCAGCCGGAAGGCCTGGGAGGACAGGTCTCGGACGCACCTCTTCGAGGTCATCCAGGGGCAGCGTCGGACGTACCTCTCCGAGGTGACGAAATTAGCGCTGCCGTTCGGTATGTTCTCGCCCGAATATCCACACATGCAGCACGTCGTCTGCGGGATCCTGGCGCTGCTGCCGATTCAAGAACTTCACGTTGTATTTGACCGGAGCATATGGTCTGACCAAGGCTTTCGGGGGTGGCACGACGATGAAGATGAGGATGACGACTGCGAAGACACGTCGTCCGTATCATCACTAACATCATCGCTGATATCATCGCCTATATCCCGGCCCATATCACCATACCCGTCACCGCCCGTGTCGTGGACGATATCCCCACCAAAGACGCCGCAGCTCAACCAGATGCTTGATGCCTCCAAGTTGAAGAGTTGGATGGCGGCTTGCTGGCCGCAGGGTCACCAGGGGGCGGCGTTGAAGAGCGAGGGGGTGTTGGGCATACTGTCGAATGGTATTGTTGTCAAACCCGGGCTCTTGGTCCGGTCGACAGGGTGGGAATAGCTTCGCTTGGTAGGGCTTGGTTTATCAGGTCTCAGGACAGATGAGGGTCAATATCATGGAGACTAGGTGCATAAATGGAGGAGCTATCGGCAAAAATTCAGTTTCATGTGACTAGGTATGTTGCCTCATTAATAGTGCAATGGAATCGACAAAGTGCGTTGCATCGAATTCTTTTTTTATTTTCTTTTTTACTTTGAACTCAATGCAATCTTTGAATCACGGCCCCGAAAGAAAGACAAGTAGGAATCACAGCTATGAACCATTACATATGTGAAGTATATCCTACAACATGTGGTCTGGATTTTAACTCGAAACACAAAAGCTCGTGGCTTTTTGGAATATTAAACAAAACGTATCAAAACCCTTCCCTCATCCAGCCCATATTTCTTACTTTAGCCACCTGTTCTGCCATACCCTAAGCCATCCTGGATTTGGATTTCCACAAAAAAAAAAAGCCAAAATGACCAAGCCTACAATATAATCGCACCTCTTCAACTCCATCCCCAAGGTGATCCGCCTTATGATCCGGGAAACTACCCATACCAGGCGACTTTAAGCTCAGGTTGAACATCCTCAGGAAGAAAAAAAAATGACAATCTGTGGCTATTCGGCCGACAACGCCGGGGTCGGCCCTCTCCCAAGCCGAGACCCTCCGGAAGCCGGCGAGGACGACTGGCCCTTGATATCGCTCGAAAAGTCTCCTACCACCCGCTCGTGCCCCGAGCAGGAACAGGTTATGCAAGTGTCGTGCCTGTGCAGCGAAGATCTGAGGGGCGAGCTGATTGTCGTCTTTGGCAACGGTCCCGGCACCAACGCACCGGCCGTGCTACTGGGCGTCTCCACCGGCGACCGCCGTTCTGAACCGCCCGTCTTTGCCGACCTGTGCCGACCGGGGTGGGCTTTGGCGTCCTGGGACGAGCTCGAGGTGCGATCTTGTCGAATGCATGTCCGTCACTGCAAACAATTATCTGAACAATCTGGCCGGTGAGGTTGGCCAGGAACTTGTGATGTCCGTCTTCCGAAAGGACAGACGTATTGCTCCATCCTTGTCAAAACCTGGAGCCATCGAGTTGAAAGGCTATCGCCGCATCCGTCTAGCAAGAACATGATCGGCGACCATCACATCTAGTAGGTTGATTGACTGCGTGATTCTGTGATGAAATTCGATCAAGTGTAGCATTGGTAGAGTATTTTTGACAATCAACTGCGAAGGGAAAATCTCAACAGGAAACAAAATGGCTTCGCTTTTTCGCACGCTCGCTAAAATTTAGAAATATCCAAAAGAAAAATAAAATAAATCCAGGACCAAAAAAATTCTCAAGTTCGTCCCTTACCCAAACTTGGGCAGCTTGGTAGTAGGCTGTTCAACCTCACCCTCGAGTCCGAACCCGTACATGAGCGGATCTCTCCCCCTCCTCCGCAAGCTGGCAGTCGGCGACGCCGCTCTCGCCGGGCTGTATCCACTGATGGTCCTCCTCTCGGCCAAGCTGAACGTGTCAGAACTGAACTGCCGCGAGGGCATGCCCGGCGTGCCCATCATGGGGACCCCGCTCTGCCTCTTCCTGTACTCGCTCGGCAGCAGGCCGAAGCCCATCCGCGCCGCCATGACGTCCTTGGGGACGCGACCTCGGTCTACAGCCCACCACGCCACGCCGTCGAGGGCTGGGCCGCGCGTCGCCGCCACGATGCTGCTGAAGCGCGTGTTGCGTGCGATGCGGCCGCCCTGCCGCTCCTCCCAGATGACGGCCCAGAGGCCTGCGGCGATGCCGAGCATGGTAAGTCCGATGCCGATGGTGTACACCGCCCAGAGGTCGGCCTTTTTGTAGACAAAGACGTTGTCCGTTTTTGATTTAACACAAGGGTGCTCGTAGTCCTTGGGATCCTGGTTATTCTCTAGTGCAGCAGCCTGGGAAGTGCGCAGGCCACTGGGCTCGTTTGGCTTTGCAGCCCAGACAACAATGTCTAGAAGAGGGTCGGCAAATATAGATAGAAGCATATCTTCATAGAGACCCTGCACACGGCCCATAAGATCTTTGTATGGTGTGTACAGCCGCTTCTCTAGTAGTTTTGTTTGCATGGCCTTTGTGTTAGCATTCGGGTTCGACAATGGTGTGCTTTCGGGTCCATCCATGGACACGGTTCCGTTGAGGAAAAGCCGTAGTTGCTGTCCCATGCCATAGTATCCGGCCGTGAGGCGGTACTTGGCGATATCTTGCGGCTTGATGTAGTTCGACTCGGGTACAGCCGTCGTGTTGTCGTTGGTGCCGTCCTCGGCATCGACTTTGGCGAGGTAAGTAGTATTTATGATGGGCCTCATAAACTCTCGGGACAAAACAGTCGTGTTTTGCACACCGCCAGTGTGGTTGAACTGAACAGTGTACTTTGTCTCGTAATGCTCGCAAGCAAAAATCTTGGGGACGAAGGCGTTGTTCCACTCGGGGTCACTCCGGTTGACAGGCAGCTGATCATAGGGTTTCATAGTCTCGGAATATCCTATCCAAATCAAGGGATCTGTACGGAAAGCTCCCATGTGACTGGGGTATTTCGGTGAACTGCTTCCCTTGCTAAAGTTGCCAATGGGCTTGCCACCAGGGGACACTTCCTTCATCTGCGTCTTTGAGTATTCTCCACCCGTGTTGAACGCATAATAGGCATGGCTTCCTTTGGGAAGAAGCCAGTCTGTTTCAATCGGAGACTTGGCCTTAAAACCCGATTGCATTGTCAAAATCTTGGGTACTGAGTCAATGCCGCTCGCAAGCTCCGTGCACTTGTAGCCGGGACCGGTGAAGGAGATGTTGTACAGGCAATCCCAACCCTGAGAGCAAACGTCAGATGATACATTCTGGCGGGGACTGACCGTCTCCATGAAAGCTGGGATTGTGGCAGCCTGCTCGAGCTTTGGTGATGCGCCGGTCCAATAATCAAACCAGCCTTCGGGAGGAGGGTCGTCGGCTGCAGTGATGGTCGAGTTGTAAAAAGACAGCGACATCGATCTGAAGTCGTCAACCAGGGTTGGCTTGCGCCAGTCGTTGGTCTCCTCCAGACCAAAGTTGAGAGTCCGTACGCTCGGGCAAAATGTCTTGTGCTCCGCCGGCTGCATCTCCACAATCAGTGTGTTTGCAGTCAGAATAACGATCAAGGGAGAAAGCCAGACAAATGCAACCAGGGCGGCCACCGTCTTAGCTCGGCTAATAAACTCCCAGTTAAAGAAGGCCGTGACGTCCTCGGTCGCAGCGAACATGGAATCAAGTGCCCTGACGCTCATCAACCGCGTTCGCACCGTCGTCCACACCCGCATGCGATAGGCCATCACGATGGAGGCGCTCAGGCCGGCCTTGGCCCCGAAGGCGAGGATAGTTCCGTAACGAACATACTCCAGCTGACGCTCGGCCTTCTTTCCATGCAAAGAGCTGTACCAGGCATGATGACCTATGGCACACGCGATACCAAAAATTCCAAAGAGAAACATGCCCCACCACGAATGCCAGCGCCAGCGGCCGAAGATCCTGTGCTTGAACTTGCTGCGGCTGGGGCGCGGGGGTAGTTGCCCCGGCGGCAGCATCGATGGTGATTCGGCATGTATCGTATGGTGGTAGATTCCCTGTTTGCTGTCGCCGTTACGATAACCGGCAGCTTTATCAGGATCGTTGTTGTCGATGAGGAACGCTGACTGAGGAGGATCATGCATTTCACCAGCACCTCTATACTCCGTCGATGTATGGGAATATGGGCCAGGGGCCATGAATGCAGGGCTTTGGTACAATTGATCACTTCCAGGCTGCTGGTAATCAGAGCTTTGGGAGTAGTAAAATTGCCCATTAGCATCCTGCACGACTTGATACTGAGGTTGGCTTCCTGATTGACCATAAAAGAAACTGCTCTGTGGTTGCTCCATGGCGGGTGGACTTGAGGATTGAGGAAAGCCAGTTGAGGGCGTAGCGTTGGTGTTACTGTTGTTATTAATGCTAGCTGTCAATGCTACTGCCACGCCGGCCTCCTCTTCCTTCCAAGCAGGCAGATGGCGGTTCGCGCGAGTGCTGTATGCGCCGGCAGCGTCTAGCGCCTTGTCTTGGGTCGCGATTGACGAGACATTGGAGGTGACGGTGTTGCTCCTAGAGACATATGGAGATACTATATTGAGCTGCTGTTGCCCTTGTTGCTGGTGGAAAGAAGGTGATTGCAGTTGCTGACGCTGCTGCTGATGACCCTGGTCGGTAGGCAATGATGCTGCTGCTGATTGTTGTTGCAGCTGAGCTGAGGCATTGGTGCAGACGCCAACGTTTTCCCGCTTTGAAGCTGCATTGGCCCAGCTGTTGTCGGTGTCGTCTGGCTTCGGAGACCCCGCCATTTCGTGCGGCGCCTCGTCTGTTCTTTGTCGCAAACCTTCTTTGCGGTCGATTGAATTGAATTGGGTAGGCTGGGGGGAAAGATGTAATCAAGGCGCAATAGGCAAAGACATGTGAAAGAAAGGCCTAGCGTAGGTTTGGTTGAAATAAGGTTGATTGATGTCCTCCACCCGGTGAAAACTTCGAACAAAACGTTCAATGCAGGCAAGGATGGTTGATTTAAGAAATACTTGTCAAATAAATAAATCACCTCGATGAAAAGATTCGCTGTCCTACCTACCTTCTTCCACCTGACCTCATTTCAAAAAGCCCAGTGGAGGTGAGTAGATGATGATGATGATGATGGTGCAACGCTACATGGGGAAAGAGAGCGAGCGAGCAACTTGCTTTTCTTACAATTTCGCCCAGCCTGACCCAACACGTCTTTGTACCATGGAGAAAACCCATGCTGACGGGAGATCGCTAAATCGCTTTTCTTTTCTTTTTTTTTTGTTTTTTTTTTCGATACCCCTACCCATTCCAATTTGCTTTCTGGATCCAGGGGTCAATCGGCTCCTTGTTGGTACCAGAATAGGTTACATGACTCTTTTTTACACCTTGCTGCGCAAGGGAGAGGAAAAAAAAAAACATCTTCACCCAGAAACGGAATCCCTAGCACAATTGGACGTTTCTAACTGGCTAAAAAAACAGCTCCCCCTACAGAGATGCTCCTGGGGTTCCAATCATCTCAAAACTCCACGTTCTTGAAATCCGCTTAGATGTGAGAGGGCGGAGACTACACCCAAAGTGACATTTGAGCGCAACCAAGGGCTAGTGTCCCCGTTAATACTTGCTGATCCTCATAAGGCTGCATACCTACCTATCCATCAACAATCTGAATAGCGTCGCCAGAAGCAACTAACCAACAATTTATCTACACACCTACTTACGTTTGAATTACCTACCTACTCAGCTGTGCACTTCTTCTGGCAGTGGTTAATTGACCAATTGATAACACCTCCGAGTCAGGAACTTGTCCAAGCTCAATTATGATGTCGCATCGGAGAAGATCATGTTTTGTCCTCAAGGAGTAGCGATTTGTTTCGCAATCCAAGGCAAGGTAGATGTGGGTGTCTACTTTTTGGCAATCATCGCCTGCATGAGCACTAGCATCAAAATCTATCATGTCGCACTTCCAATGCCGGCGAGAAGCCGGAACCGGCGAATAAATTACCACATGCATTTACATGTCCCAACTACCAGTACCAGACAAATCCAATCAAGGGAATGAAGGCCTGGTTCAATGCCTGCAAGTGGTATGGTCATGGAGCTGCTCAGGTCACAGTCAGCTTACTTGTATTTTCTTCCTTCTCCTTCCTCTTATCTTGGCCGAACCCCATCCATGCAACCGATCGCACTTTTGTGTGAGTGTGATGCTTGGAAACGGGTGCATGCTTATACATATGCGGGGACAAAAAAAAAAACGTTGGCAGGAATGTGATGATATGGGACCATTATTTGACGTTCGATACACACCTATTCAAGGTACTTTGGGTAAGGACCGTAAGAGAAAAAAAAAATCACTTACTACCAGGCAAGCTGAAAAACCTGGTCGTTATGCATATGAGTCCATGCGCCATACCTTACCGTCGGCACGTCTGTCATCTTTTAGCGATAGCACTGCGCAGCTGCATACTGTTGGTGCATGGGGCCACCAACACATGTTCAGCTCGCTTTCGTCCGAACTACTCTACCATACAAGGCAAAAATCCTGATATAAGATGGATAAGAAAATTAGTATGGCGCCAACCCTGTTAGTTGTCGGGTGGGCTAATTCATATTTTGTGACAGTCAGGCGCATTGGGGCAAGATAAAAAAAAAAAAGTATTTGCCTTGTATCCTAGTCTACCCTAAAATACAGTTCTCCACCCATCAAGCCTCTCGTCATTCACGTATCAAAACCACCAACACGTCTCCATATGGTTTGGAGCGTGCGTTTTGTCCTTTGTCGCTTTGTTTTCTTTTCGCACTCCTTTCCACTTGACATGTGGCAAGGGTACGTCCCTTGAGTAGCAGCCCTCAAACCGTGTGCTTCTTTGGAAACGCGACGGATGCGGAACAAACCCAGAGGCTAGGTAGGGCTTCACTACTGATCATACAATCTCGTGAATCGCGCCATGTCGTGTGGGGGTCTTTTTACTATAAATTAGAAAGTCTCCATCTTGTCCAAGATGGCCTTGGTGAACTGGTTGGTGGTGGCCTCGCCGCCCATGTCACGTGTCCGGGTCTTGCCCTCGGCAATGACGGCGTAGACGGCCTTGCTGATGCGGTTGGCGTGGTCGTCAAGACCCAAGTGGCGCAGGAGCATAGAGCCTGACAGGATCAAAGCAGTAGGGTTGGCCTGGTCCTTGCCCTTGATGTCAAGACCGACGTGACGGCAGCCAGGCTCGAAGACGGCGACGTCACGGCCCATGTTGCAGCCAGGGACGATACCGGGGCCACCGACCAGGGCGGCACCGATGTTGGACAGGATGCCACCGTAAAGGTTGGGCATGACCAGAACATCGAACTGCTGCGGGCGGCTGACACACTGCATGCTGGCGTTGTCGACAATCATGTCGTTAGCCACGAGTGTCGGGTACTCCTTGGCAGTGGCGTGGAAGGTGCTACGGAAAAGACCGTCGGCAAGCTTCATGATGTTGGCCTTGTGAATGCAGGTGACCTTCTTGCGGTTGTTGGCGAGGGCGAAGCTGAAAGCAAACTTGGAAATGCGCTCAGACTTGGCACGTGTGATGATCTTGAGCGACTCGACAACACCCGGGACGGACTGGTGCTCCAGGCCACTGTATTCACCCTCGGTGTTCTCACGAATGATGCACAAGTCAACGTCCTTGTGCCTGGTCTCGTAGCCGGGGATGTTCTTGATCAGGGAGATGGAGGCGTAGATGTCAAGCTCCTGGCGCATGGCAACGTTGAAGCTTTGGTGGCCGGACCGGCTGATGGGCGTGTGGAGGATACCCTTGAGACCGAGCTTGTTGCGACGCAGCGACGCGACCGACTCCTTGAAAAGGTCCTCGGTGCGGCCCGAGGGAGCGGCGGTGTCTGCGATACCCGAAACCTCGATCTGCTCCCACTCAATGGGAACGTTGTCCGCCTTGAAGATGGTCTTCACGCTCTCGGCGACCTCGGCACCGATACCGTCACCAGGGATGAGGGTGACCGTGTACTTGCCGCCATACTTTGAGGGCTTGAAGATGTCAGACTGAACGGTCGCGAATGTGCGTGAAGCCTGCTTGGAGGCCTGGAAGAGCTGCGGCTTGCGCGCGGCGCGCACGAGGCACTAGATAAGGGTGAGGGCCAGGTGTCAGTGTTACATGATGCATGACGAGAAGGACAGGAGACAACATTCTGATAAGTGAATTGACTGCAGTACTTACCTGGGCCGATCTTGAAGTCCCCAGCATTGTGAAAGATGGGTATGTATATTCGCGACTTGAAGGGATCAAATGGAAAAAAGAAGTAAAATGGAGACTTGTGCCACAGCGTGTTCGTTCGGACCAGAAGATTGCAAAGAATTGTTGGAGGCTTTGGCAACTGAGCCGAAACTAATGCCGCAAAACAAAAATCTCGGTGGAGCTTGTTGCGACCCCAGTCGCCAGCCAGTTGCGGCTTCCCTGTGACCGGCCGACCGAGCGGTTACCGGCGGAGTTAAAATGTACGGTCGGCGACATGTGTGTACCACGTGACTTTTCTCCGAGAGCTCGATTCAATCAGCATTTCGGTATAGAGTCTTAGTCTTGCAAGAGTCAGTCGTTTTTGAACACCTCACTCTCACTCGCCCTTGCGCCGCCGCAATCGCGAAAAGTACAGGACGCGAAGCCAAACTCAATTCCAAACCCTTCTGATGCTTCGAGATAATAACAAACTTATCTTCTTGTCAATTAAATTGAACTGCAGCAAGTCGGTGTTACCAGGTTCCCCTGCAGATATCTTGTCGCCTCCCCTCCAAATGCAAGCACAGAAAGAAGTCTGGGGCTCCATAGATTTTTATGAGTACTGCGCCCACTAGCATCCACTCCGGAATTTCACTCACTGTTTATCTTCCGGGCTCCGGGTTTCCCGTATTCACCTCCTCCCCGCCCAAACCTACCTCCGGCTCCGGTGCCGTCCCATATGCTTCATGTTTCATAAACGTATTCAAGATAAAAAATGCAATTTTACAGGCGCGCTTACGCATAATGCCCACTTTGAAGGTGGGCGGACTCGTCGAATTGCATTCCTTTGCCGGCGATAACCACCTCAGCCGCACGCAATGCGACTGTGTGTGAGACCTCACGCGATGAAAGGAGTCATCCAAGGTAGGAAGGCAAGGCAGGCAGCCTTGGGAGACATCAATTGCCAAAGAGTATAAAGCAGCAAGTGCTTGCGTTGATGTTCTCATCTCTTGGCATTCCTTATAACACATCCATCCTCTTCCAAACCATCACAGCTAAGCAACCAAGAAAAGTATTTCTTTTCCTCATCGTCAAACAATCATCTCTTTCTTCGTGCTTCGCTCTCACAATAAAAAATATGTCGACTTCTCAAACGATTCTCTTCCTCGGCGCAACCGGTGGCGTCTGCGGTGCTGCTCTCCAGCTCGCCCTCTCAGCCGGCATCA
This sequence comes from Pyricularia grisea, assembly GCF_004355905.1. Taxonomy (NCBI): domain Eukaryota; kingdom Fungi; phylum Ascomycota; class Sordariomycetes; order Magnaporthales; family Pyriculariaceae; genus Pyricularia; species Pyricularia grisea. The sequence continues at coordinate 521,498 of NC_044973.1, read as the reverse complement.
ACTGCGTTGCCGTAGTCAGGACGCCAGCAAAGCTGACTGACAAGTACCCTTCCAAATCCAACCTCACCGTTATCCAGGGAGATGCCAAGAACATGGCGGACGTGAAGCGTGCCCTCACCAAACCCGGCGATGCGGCATTACCCGGCCTGGTCGACGTCGTCGTCAGCTCCGTTGGAAGCTACCCATCCCTGCGCAACTTTGGCGCCAACGAGGACCCGACGCTGTGCGAAGAGTCCATGGCGGCTCTCTTGTCCGCTGTGGAAGAGCTTGTCGCTCAAGGCGGAGCGCAAAAGTTGTCGCCGCCGAGGGTCATCGCCGTCAGCTCGACTGGCATCTCCGACTTTGGTCGAGACGTACCCCTGGCATTCGCGCCATTGTACTACGTCATGCTGGCCAGTGCGCACAAGGACAAGAAGAAGATGGAGGCTCAACTAATTGTCGACAAGGCCACTGGCAAGAAGACGCCACCAGCTGCCGGTGGCGCGAGGCCCGAGTTCACAGTCATCAGGGGCAGCATGTATGTTGACGGCAAGGATGACAGCAAGGCCAAACCGGTCCGTGTCGGTATTGAAGACCCATACAAGGGAATTGAGTCGCAAGCAATTGGATACACCATTTCGAGAGAAGACGTCGGCAAATGGATTTTCCACAACTTGCTCAGTGATTCCACAGGGGCAAGGAGATATATTAACAAAATGGTAACAGTCACATACTAGGCTGACCAAGATAAAATCTTCTTCAACAGCACTTCCATCTTGTTCATTTCTTTTGTTCCTATCCTAATGCCGATTACAAGATAGTTAATATGATTAGATTATAGAGTATCGCCATGTAGGCGGGCAGCGCGCGTTGTATTATGCAGCAATCCTCAAAGCGGAGCACCTTCGCGGGTGATGTGACCGAAAGATGCATTTTCCAATGATCCAGACCAGCCATATGCATGTTTGCCTGCGATCTTTCTTTGACTAGGTAGTATTTCATCCAGAACGGGCATACAAGATTAGCTTGCGCCGATTCAACCAAAACCCCTCCTTCAGCTCGGGTACCTAAGCCGCCACATAGAGAAAAAAAGCTCCGCTTTTAAACTCTTGGCTACCTTAAATTGCTGTATCTAGATTTTATATCGGGTACTTACAGCTTGCCAAGTGATTTCTGTCTCTATGAGAGGTAGCGTCAGCCATTCGGGCTGTCTCGATATCCTCTGGTCTCAGAAGCAGCCACGCGTTGCAGGCAGACATCATGTCCACCTGCCGCAATGGGCTTGCTGTGCGAATGGTCTTGGGGTTTAGACAAAACAAAGACCGAAGACTGCATCTTGCCATGCAAACATCGTGATAAGGATGCTGCCGTCTTTGCCAGGATCGTATATAAATATCAACCCGACTATCCCGTCAAGAGTCTGGGTATTACTTCGTGGTCAAGCCCTGAGTGTTATCAAACTCTCGAGACTATCACCTCCAAAGCAAACAAAACCGTCTCAAAATTCACCATGAAGTTCACCCTTCCCATCATCAGCCTGCTGGCAAGCACTGCCATGGCTGCCGTTGGCGACCTTTGCGTGGCGCAGAATGTGCGTAGAACGTCGTCGACGTTGCCCCCTCCATTCCGCCCCGTCCACCGATCCCCCCTTTGTTTTCCAGAGAAAAGCGAGTGGCTGGCTAACGGTTACAAAAACAATCCCTCCCCAAACAGAGCATCGGAACTTGTCAGACTACAACCTTTTGCAGCAACCGGGGAGGCACAGCACCGGTCGTTGGAGCTTGTCCCAACGACCCCAGTAATGTCAAGTGCTGCCTGTACCCGAGGTGCAGCAGCACCCTCGGCTTTTGCATGTCCACCTCGGACTACTGTCGCTCTGGGATCCGTCCAACGTAAGTTATTTGAGCAGACTCGAGCACACGTGATGTGCACTTTGTGAATGCCTTGGCCTAACGAGCAGACCGTCTTTTTTTTTTACAGAGGCCAATGCCCCGGACCCGCCAGCTACAGGTGCTGTGCCACTTGAGAATTGTTGATGCGATCAGTAGTGCTTTGGACTACAGTGGGACATGGGGCTGTAAAAGATGGGGAATACCTTGCTTTCTTTGCGTCTTAGTACAATCCAACCCAGAATACAATAAATACCACTACAGTTGAACCTTTCTGACAGGAGTGGGCTCAGGTACTGGGTACTTGAGCTTGTCTACATTATGGAACCTCGCTACACCCCAAACCAACGCTCTATAAGTCATGTTGCCATGTTTAGTATAAAGAATAAGCAAGTTCTCTCCGCAAAAGCCCCCACACACTACACATAATATCGTATGGTATAGATATATCCAGGTACTTCCACTTTTCGGAGTATGAAGCCGGCACAAGCTACACCATTCTCTTGACCAGGTCATTATTATAAGCAAGCAAAATGTTCCTTGTGTTATATCTTGTTAACAGGAGAACATGTCTTCTGCATAACGAATTATGCTCAGAGGACGGTATCCTAAAAGCCGCTCGACCTTTGATCTTGTGGCTTTTCTTGTGTTGGTTTCTTCGGCACTAGAAAATAAAAGAATATCTGTTAATGTCTATACAAATTTCGACAACAATATTGCCCGTAGCGTTAGGGAGTAACAGAGACAACTTCAGTACCTCTGACTATAGCTTTCCCCGGAAGCTTGGGCCAAGCCGTTCTCTTCATTGAGACCCGGTCACCGCGCTTTGTTGGAGAACCCCGGGTAGATGAGGCTGTACCAGTTGGTGATGTTGATCTTGCTTTTGCGCTGGTGCTTGAAACTTTCTGAGCCCGGCAGTCTACCTTTTTTCTGGCACTCCGTGGCGATGGTGGAGGTGGCATAGGATGATCTTTCTGACTTTTTGATACTGGCAAGCTCGGGGGTTGATCCATATTAGCTGCCACCGACTTTTCAGGATGAGTTGCAGCTGGAGCAGTGTTAGCTCTAGAGCGTTTCGATGTCTGAGAGTTTGATGTGGTTGACGGGTCACGGTCAATCCCGTAATCGTCTTTGAAGAGGTCTTCAAGCTGATATCTATCAGTTGTCTGTCTCGAATATATAGATACCTAGGCAAGGTGTGTGCACTCGGTTATCTTCGATAAGGACTTACTGGAGGAGGCCGCTTTCGACCGCTTGAGGAGGATTTGAATTGTGCGGAAAAACTCGGTGACACTGGCGTTGGAAGCTCTCCAGCAGACTTTGACGATGCTTCAAGCCGACTTTCGTGCTGAGACTCACCGCGGCTGTCATCACGGCCGCTTTTCAGGATGTCGACAATCTCGCGCAGCTTCGAGCCGATCATGTCCCAGTGAGGGCTGCGTCCCTTGACTCCCTGCATGACCTTCCTGTAGACTAAGTGGCCCAGATCCTCGTCATCTGGAAAATGTTCCAAGATTCTAGCCTTGAAGTTCTTTCCCACCTCGGTTGAAGGGCCGAGATAGTTAATTGCATCCAAGCAAGCTTTGACGTGCATGTGGAGTTCCGTTTCTGTTTTGATTTCTTCCTCCTTAATCATACCACTAAGTTCCTGCTGCTTGTGGGTCACGTAACTGTTTATCTGAGTTTGGGCGACTTGAGCCCAAGGTAGTCCACCTTGATCTGTGTCGGCGCTTGGTGCTCTCGTATCTGGAGGCGGGGATGGCGCCATGGCAGGAGTACGGCGGTCTTCTCCGTCAGCTAACAGGATTGTTTTCTTAAACTCGAAAAATTATTATTGAGCAAAAAGCCCATAATCGAGGCTTGGGGTAATGAATGGTGGATAGCTGTGTTGCAATGTGAGAAAGCCAATTATCCAATACATGGTGGTGTTCAATCAAGGCTCCTCCATAGTTGTCGTAAAACCAGACTATGGAGATGCCCTATAGAAACATTAGCAGTGGCGATTGTTGAAAAGCCATCAACAGAAATTTGAAGAACCCTATGCAAAGAAACGAACTGCACTGTCACCAGCCAAGATAGACGAGGCCTCGAACCATGAAACCTAAGGTATCTCTATTCAGGTAGGAAGCGAAAGACAGGCGGAAGAAAGTTCAATTTAGAATGCGACGAAAAAAGGCAGAGTAAAAGGTAAGGACACCTACCTCCTTCCTTACCATGACTTGGATGCATACCTTTATCATGATGGAACGAATTTGTGTATTCACGCTGCCAGCCGAACGAACAGGAACGGGCACAGAAAGTATGAACCAAGGTACGCAGGCAGCTTACATCTGCAAACGGAGCAAAGCAGACAGCACGGTCATCGAAGTCATGAAAAAAGGCAGGACCAGTAGGTAGAATGAACAGGTATTGCCAGTGGATTGAGAGGATAAGAGCCGGAAATGTTGGGGGAATGCTGCGGATAGACACATTCTGGTCGAAATTTGATAATCGACCTGTCAGTTTTTGAACCCTTGATATCTTCCGTATTGCCAATAACAGGGGCTAGCGCAGCCTGATTGCCGTTTTTATCGGGAAAGCAAACATAGGTAGGCAGGTAGGATGCAGTCAACAACCAATAGAGAGGTAAATGCCCCTGCAATTAACCGAGATGCAGTGATGTTGCCAGGGTTGGCAGGTGCGATGATGAAATACCGGGCTCTCTTAGTGAGAAACGTCGAGCCAAGGTAAGGCAAGCAAACACTCTCGTCCCCTTACTTGGGGTTCTGTTTGCTTCAAGTTGAGGCAAGGAAAGTGGGTACATTACCCACAGGTACCTAGGTAGGTGGTGCCTACCACTATAGAAGGTACCTAAGACAGGTGGGCAGGAATAGTTACCTAGGTAGGTAGGTAGGTAATGTCAAAACTGTCAAACGACAAACATCAAGTGGGGTTGGGCTTTTTTGTCTTTATGAATTCCAAGCAAGAGAACAACTCGACAGACTTTTCAGTTTCTATCCTCGTCTACCTAGGTACCCCTTCGGGTGCGCCCACGCTCACCCATACCGTACTTCCCTGCCACTTTGATCCTCTCGAAACCAATCCTCTTCTCTCAAAGCAGTTTCCGTTGAAGCATAGTTGATAACGACGCTTTTTGGTGCGGTGTATGCCATGTAGGCCTCAGCACCGTTCTCAGTACCGAGACCACTGTCAGACCTCGTGCCATGCGCACCCCACGGGCTGCTTGGATCGTTGCGGTGGTGGGTATTGACCCAGACAATACCAGCCTCAATCTGCTCACTAACTCGGAAAGCCTGCGATAGATCTCTCGTCCATATCCCGGCACCCAACCCGAATGAAGTGTCGTTGGCCAACCGAACAGCATGTCCCTCGTCCTCGAAGCTCGCCACCACAACCACAGGCCCGAACGCCTCTTCGTACCACAAATCTGTTGCACAAACATTCGAGCCGTCCTGGTTAGTACCACATAGGACTGTCGGTGGGAAGAAGTAGCCCTTGGAAAGATCAAACCCGTCCAAAGGGCTCATGCCTGACATCCGCTGGCCGCCACAGAGCAGTCTGGCATTTCCGCTGGCAACTGCACCATCGACAAGACGCTGGACTCCCGAAAGCTGCTTTGATGAGATGAGAGGACCCATCATGGACAGCGGGTTTTTCGGGTCACCCATACGGCGGACGATTGAGCTGCACTTCTCCGAGAGCTTCTCGGTGAGTGCCCCGAATATCGATTTGTGGACAAGCACGCGCGTGACTGCCACGCAAGTCTGGCCGCTGGCAACGAAAGCCCCAAAAACAATTCCGTTGACAGCGGCATCCAGATCAGAAGTCTCGAAGACCACCAAGGGCGCCTTGCCGCCTAGCTCAGCATTGAATCGAGCCAGATTTCCGCCTGCAATGGCCCCAATTGCCCGGCCTGCTGCAGTTGAGCCGGTAACGTCAACCTTACGGACCAGGCGATGTGAGACGAGTTGCTTGCCAGTCTCGACCCCCAGACCAGGCAAGACAGAAAAGACACCCTCCGGAAGGCCAGCGTCTCTAAGAATCCTGCCAAGCTGCAATGACGTGATTGGCGTCAATTCTGATGGCTTGAGGACAACACTGTTTCCGGCGGCCAAGGCCGGGGCCACCTTCTTGACAGCAATCAACAGCGGATGATTGAATGGAGTGATAAGGGCGCAGACACCTAATGGCACACGGTCGACCCAGTTGTGCAGAGACCCGGTGGTCGGCAGAACATGGCGTTCGTCAACGCGTAGTCTAGCTGCGTAGTACCGAAACCACTTTACCAGGCTCGGCACCTGTGCCTTCATCTCGCGGATGGCCCTGCCCGTCTGCAAGACCTCGAGGTCAATCAGCCCCGGGAGCTGTTCAGAGAGCAAGGTAGCGGCTTGGTCAAGGACATCGGCGCGAAAATGGCGGGGAGCCTTGGACCAGGTGCCGGCAACAAAGGCATTATTGGCCTGTTCAATACATTGATCGACATCTTGAGCGGATGCAGTATGGCAGCTTGAGAGTGACGGTCAGGATTACCGACGCTGCAACAGGGGGCAATAAAGACATATGTATGGTTGGGTTTGGGTTGCGCCTACTGTGCAAATATCTCGCCGGTTGCGGGATTTTCAATTGCTAGGCTAACATCATGCCAAGTCAGAACATATTCTTTCTTCTTCTGAGTATGAAGCGAAGAACTCCGACTTACATATCGCCGCCTCCGATCTTCTCCTTGCCAGCAACCCAAAGCAGGTGTGCCTCAGAGGTTGCCTGACCAGGTTCTGTGTCAGACATTTCGATTATTAGGCCGTTTGTGATTCTACTGTACGTTTGTTCGAACGAAGCAAATCGAGCGAGCCATGTCAAGCAAACTTGGAGAGTTTGTATGTACAAGTGACCGACCCCTATCCCCGCACTCCCTCCCCGCTTTCTGGATCATTGTCGGCGATAAGCGTCTTTGACTGAGTATCTTCGGTACCTGGTACCTAGGTACTGTGGTTATCCGTTAGCTACTGTGGTGTTGCACTAGAATTCAGCGAAAAATCGGACGCCCCCGCTCTAGCCAAAGTTAGGTAGTGCGTGGGTAAATATAACCTGCGAGTCTGCAACACCTACATATTCCACTTCGAACATACAGTACTGTATGTAGTTGCAGATCAGTCTAGAATAGGCTGAGCTGCGGTATCCCGGCATTTTTGTCAAACAAGGTGGGTATTCAATTCTGGGCTAAGCACACTAGGCCAAATTAGGAAATTCGACTCATAGTGAGTCGACGTGAGGCAGGACACATGCGACATGATGCGAAAATACTAAAGCCAGGTCTGTAGTCTCTACTCCACAGGTAGTTTATGACCTTTCGACCAAACTCATCTTTTCAATCCTATGGGAAACACTGGCCAACTAGGCCTCCGCAAGTGCCCGTATTAAACGCATTTATCATCAGGGCCTCGTGAGAATCGAGGCCTATTTACCCTGTCTGAGTGCCCCCATCAGCCTTCAAAATGCCAGCATCACCAAGACAGACCCAGTTCCGGTACTACCAGCCGCAGCAGCGACTTGCCTTTGTCGACCCCGGATAACCTCTTGCTCTGGGAGCCAGCCGACGAGGCCATTCTCGCAAGTGTCGCCGCGACCTCTGATCATCCTTCGGTTGATACCTTGTACTCTCTCCATCTGCCGGTCACTTGGCCCAGCGATTCATTTGGGCTGTCCTCCCTGGACGGGTCTTCCGCCGACCCCTTCAATCCCCACTTTCCAGCGTTTGTCAACCTCGCAGACTTCAACAACACCACCTCCTATCAGACGCCGACTTTGACGCCTTCTGCCCTGAACTCGATTGATCCACTTCATCAGACCGGAAAACCCCTTGATTCCATGAAAGCATCACGATCCGCATCACCTGCTGTCAACAACCAAAAAAACACCAAGGCGATAAATTCATCTCCCTTGTCACAAGGGCATCCCTCTCCCGAGGAAGCTTTTCAACAGGAGAGCGAGTCAGTCGTGCGCAAACGTGAACGTAACACGGCTGCTGCTCGTAGATACCGTCAGAAGCGTCTGGATCGCATCAAGGAGCTTGAGCACGAGCTTGCTAAGGTGGCGGCCGATCGTGATGATCTAAGACTCAAGCTGGCGAGGCAGGAAGCCGAGACTGCAACTCTGAGGGATTTGCTGACTTTGGCCACCGGTAGGGGGACGCAACGTTCTGACAGTTAGAAGGTGGAATCCGATAGATTGTGCTTGCTTTAATACAGGTATCAAAGTCCCCGAGTTGGGGTGTCAGTAATGTCCCTGCCAATTTTATAAGTGAACAACGTGCTTGTGAAGGAGATTAAATTTTCAGACGATGTCAGCTCTTTCTGGCGTTCATCATTGAATTCCGAGGTCATCATGTTATCCTATCGTACACGGACTCGGATCGGAAGGAGGTAAAAGGCTTGTCATCATGCAGGAAGTACGGTAGAAAAGTGAATGGGTTCCATACCTTATTGGATTTACCTTCTCCGCAAGTCTTGAAAGGCTAAGACAGTGACTAGAACATGCAATCCAATACAAGAGAGACAATACAGAGCATCAAGGGTAGACTACAAGCTAGTAGACACCTGCATCTCGGTCCATGGTAATGTGCAGCTTTTATATCTAACCTAGTGTAGGTACCTACCTACTATACTCTCACACCAAATTTTACATGACATCTTGTACCCCCAACACCAAATCTTGGAGCGCGTCAAAGTATATGCTGAGTGAATCATATAATGTCACGCCGAGGACACCCACTTGTAAGACACAAGCATGCTACCAAGACGATACCTCAATCAGATAGGCAAGGTTAGAGCTCTGCTCGGAGTCAGGACCTTGATATAGTAGTGGTCCGAAAAGAGTCGGGGGACTTGGAGATGAAGAACAACATCTTTCCATAAGGTGGCTGTTTGTACCATACTACCCAGCGTTCTACATAATTATGAGTCTATCAATGCATCGTAAAGATAATGTTACTTGTGCAAACATCTGTGCGCTTCCCTGCTAAACAAATTGTTCCTCCGCTTTCCGTTACAATCATGACAGTCAATCAACGAGGGGGCGACCTAGAAACGGCCATGTGCGCATACGAAACCCGGCGTTATGTTCAGCCGAGGAGCCAATATCATTGAAACCCTGACGGGCTAGCTTTTTGCAACACGATGTGCACATGCAGTAAGATTGATCGCTCTCCACCTCGTCTTCCTGTCCCTCTGTGCCTGTTGGCACATCTTGGCTCAGAGCCGAGCCCTTCCGGCCCAGCCGGTCCGGCTTGCCGATCTTACCCACCTGGTTTTCCTCGTCCAAGAGAGCCTTCTCCCCCTTCAGTGCCTTGACGAGTCCCTTGTCGACTAGAGCCACGAAGCTGTCGTGGTCACATGTGCTCGGGTCGGGCCTGTCGAAGAACTGCCGCAGCTGGGGCTCCAACCTTTCCCAGATGTCGACGTAGGTACCGGGCCGATCGGCAACCTCGGCGACTTGTGCGTATCTGCACAGCTGCATAATCTGGATCCGAAGCAGGTCCACGCACTCGCAGCAGCCTTGGGCGGTGAGAACGGCCAGACATTCGTCCCGGTCCTCGAGAAACCTCCTCGCCTGGCCCTCGCTCAGCGCCGGGAACCGCCACATCATGGCCCTGCCGAGCGCCACGACCGACGTCGTCCGCAGGGCATCGCGCTCCTCGTCCTCCAGCTCGTTGATGAACCACCACAGCGCGGAACCGCGGAGCATTCCCTGAAGCACGTCGCCAAAGTCCGGGTCGCTAATGCTGAGAACCCCGGAGCACTCGAGCAGGTGGAGGCGGGCGCAGAAGGCGCCGGCGCTGGTGAAGTACTCGATGCCGTCCCGGTCCAGCACCGAGTCTCTAATCGTGTTGTTTTTGTGCTCGGGGTCGAACGCGATGGCGAGTGGGTTGATGTCGCTTTCGCCGAGGCCGATGTTGGCCCAGTCGTTTCCCGGGTCGCCAACGGGGGCATCGTGACTGGATGGGGTGCTGTTGATGCACAGATTTACCTGCTCGACTGCGTCGGGCTCGTGAGATATGCAAACTTTGCTGAGCCAATGCTCGATACTGGCTGGCTTGTCTCGGCACTCGATGGCAGCGACATCGGATTCACCGCTGAGGTTCTGAGTGTTGATGTTTCGAGACAAGTATCCTGCAACACGTTCGCGCCCGCCTGGTAAGGGATCTAGTAAGTGTGATCGTTGACAGACTTTCATGTCAGGGAACAGCATAGCAGCCTCGGAAACAACCGCAGCAATGGTGTCTGATAGATGACGGGCTGCTTCCTTGTCGATGGTGAAATCATCCCCAACAATCCGAGTCCAGATATGAGGGAAACGTCGGGATGGCGGGATTTCGAGGTTCAGTCTGCCTAGCTGAGCGTTGAACTCGCCTGATGGCGTGTGTATTAGAGCAAAGACCGGCTGGAAGAAGTCGCAAGCATAAGTGAGCCACTCGTCCGGACGAAGGCATCGGGGGCCAAGCTGCCTGATCTGCCAGTTGATGTAGAGCTGGATCTGGTAGAGTTTGTAGACAGTCACAAGTTCGCGGTCGGAGAAGCCGGCATCCGTTTTGGCCTGCGGAAGTATGGCATAGTGAGCTGCGGTGATGTTGGTCGGAAAGACTTCTTTCTGCTGGGTCAAGTCTGGAGTTTGGTTGCCCTTCTGATGAGCGACATGTTGCGGTGCAGTTGCAGTGTCCATGCCGACAGAAAGAACCCCATCGATTGCAAGATTATGGATAGGAATGATAATGATAAGAATAAGCGAATGTTGGATATTGGTCATGACGTGAAGTTTGGCCGGAGATGTTAACGAGAGGAAATCCAGGATGCAGCCATTGTTTTAACACCAAAAGGTTGCATGTCAAAAGCTGGGTTTTCGGAAGGTGGATGAGAGGCAAGAGAGTATTTTTCTTCCCAAGGAAAAAAGGGGATGCGAAAGTGAGAGCCAAGTGAGTGTTGTATCCTGAAGACGCAAAGTTTAGATGGTGGATTGCCAGGACAACGACGAAAAAAAAAAAAAAAAAAAAAGTGATTGGACGCGTAGAAAAGGCATAGACTTGTATATGCACGAACAAGAGTAAACTTCTTTTCGGTGTACAAGTCAAGTTACAAGATGCAAGCTCTCAGGGGTATCACGTGCATCATGAGTAGCTAGTGGAGGTTAACTTCTTATTGGCTCAAAAATACCCTATTCAGCCATTGTTGTCCCGTTGTTAGGAGCGATCGCTCACATACATGAATGATGAATAGGTAGGTACGGTAGGTACCTACTGAAATATTAGCTTGCAGTCTCGTTATCATCAACAAAGCCTTGAAACCCAAGTCTTTCTTGTTGTGGATGGTATCGAGGAAGCAAGGCGCCGAGTTCCACTCAAAGTCTTGTCAGGATATTGACTGGACTGACCGTTGGGACCGCTTGATTGGTATGCAGTGCGCCCCGTGATGCACAATTCGGATCGTCTGCACCGAAACCCACGTGCCGCTTCTGTCCATTTATGGCCCCCGGCCCGTCGTGCGTCAATTTACCTTAGTTTACTACGGTAAGTAAGGTTGTCTTTGTGTGTTGAACGTGACAATCGACAGAGGAAATTGACGTAAACAATCGCGATTGATCGTGCGTTGCCTTTTTCTTCTTCTTTTCTTTTTCTGTCTCTCTACCCATTCAGTTCAGTTGATTTTTATTCTGTCTTCCAACCTATATTTTTGAAATCCAACATAAGCACCAAAGATAGATAAGCTTGTTGTCGTGTAGCCCCCACGATTTCCAAGCTCCGAGTGCAACCTGAAATCTAGAAGCTCCATCCCATCACATCAAAAAGAAGCACTGGGCACTCAGTCACTACCTACACTGCACTGCACTGCACTGATTTATAGGTTCCCCACCTTGATTATCTAATCCGGTGTCGGACATTCGATCCATCGCAGCACTCACTACACGCGCGACTTGCAACCGCAACCCGAATTGCAGATCATCTGGGTAACTCAGACCATTGGCGACCCGAAGCAAACGAAACGGCATATCCTACAGAGCCCTTCACTCACGCCACCGTCGCGCGCTGCTGACCCTATTCTTGCTTCGGTTTTCTCTTTTTCTTCATCTGTTGGCGTTCTTTGCACTTTGTAGTTTGTTGTCAATTGTTCCCAAACCCACAAGACAAGGCTGCTATCTCGCCTCGTCCCGCTGCCAGCCTAACCCGCCTTGATCCGACGACCACCCCTCCGGTTCCCTGCACCCCCAACCGGCAAAATGTCGGAACCACGTATGTGCATCGCAACTTGCTATTATCATGGCAATAAGAGTAATCTGCGCAAACTTGGACCAAAGTCCGGCCAGCTAACACGGGCCGACTTATCACAGTGAGCGCGGCCGACGAGGAGCGGTACACAAACATCATCGATGGCATTCTCCAGACGGCGGACCTCCAGACGGTCACCATGAAGAAGATTAGGAATGGTCTGGAAACTGCGCTCGATGGCAAAGATCTATCTGAACACAAGGTAAGCTCTTGGTGTTTAAGCTCTATACTTGCGGTCCCTCGTCCACCGGCTGGCCACCATCGCTAATCCGTCATCGTCCCTGTAGCAAGCCATCAAAGCTCTCATAGGTGCAAGGTTTGACGCAGCAACTGCCAATATGATGGAGAACCCCAACGAGCCTACTCCGGCGGCCTCAGAAACGCCAAAGCGAGACTACGATGACATGGTCAACGGCAACGGCACCGCCGTCAAGTCCGAAGAGGACGAGGAAGAGGAAGTGGAGGATGACGAGGATCAGGAAGGAGGCCAAATAAACGTCTCGGTGCCACCTCCAAAGAAGAAGCAGAAACGCGAGTCATCCACCGAGTCGGCCGACGAGAAGTTTGCCCGGCAGCTGCAGGCAGAGGAGGAGCAGATGGCGAGGGTGCGTACCACGCGCGGCGGCAGGGACAAGAAGGCAGCGCCTAAGAAGAAGGTGACCAAGAAGAAGAGCAAAGCCAAGGTCGCCGCCGATGACGATGAAGACCTATCTGGTGATGGAACACAGAAGCGCAAGGCCGGCGGAGGGTTCCAAAAACCTTTCCATTTGAGCGCGTCGCTGGCCGAAGTGTGCGGAGAGCCTACTGTAGGTGCTTCCCTTGAATATGCACTATTACTGTTTGGGCATATGCCCTCCCTTGATTGTTCGTGACTGACATTTGCTATGACGGGACTAGCTTTCTCGACCCCAAGTTGTCAAAAAGCTCTGGGAGCACATCAAGGGCAACAATCTTCAGGACCCAAACGATAAGCGACAGATTCTTTGCGACGAAAAGATGCAAGCCGTATTCAAGCAGAGCAGCTTGAATATGTTTGCGATGAACAAGCTGATCGGCAGCCACCTTTACCCTGTCGACGAGGAATAGAACGCGACCGATTTCAGATTCCTCTTCTATACCCCTCATGCTGTAGAGTCACTCTTCAGCTGTTATTTACATTTTCATTTTCTTCCTTTCTACACTTCGTTTGATGGTTGGTGCAAAGGGTAGCCGCGAGGGAAAAGCAAACTGGTACGGCGTTTCATGGCTTCTTCCGTGATTTTCTGACATATTATAGCCTCCTCTACTCTTTTCCTTTTTCTATGTTTTCCTAGCTGTCTTCTTGCCCTTTTTCGGCTTCTGTTTCCTTTACTGTTTTTTTTTTTTTCCTTTTTTCTTTCTTTGTGGAGTACCATTCTGGCGCCTCACTACAAACGGCACAGACGTGCTTCACCTCTACACTGATGCATTTTACTTGATTTTGCATTTCAAGTTTAGCACGGCGCAGCTCCTCACGATATTGAATTTGGATGGATAATATTTGGCTACTTTTCACAGCCCAAGTTGGTCAGCAGGTTTGGATCCAGGGTATTAGAAGACTGGAACATGGCTTATATTTCACACATTGATTTTCGTTTTTTTTTTTTTTTTTGTCTTCCCCTTTTATTTTCTCTCTCGCTTGTTATCAGGCGTCATTGAGATATGCTGGTCTTGGAGGGAAGGTTGGGATGCATTTAGTCTAGTGCAGGTTAAGGAAGCACACGACTATACGACACGGCGGCGGCGGCGGTGGTGGTGGTGGTGGTAGTAGCCTGGTCAATCGGCAGACATGAGATGGTTGATAGTTGCACGATTGCAAACGAAATACATGATGAGCACCTAGCCATGTAAGCTAGGTTCTGATTATTGCAATATACTTTACTTCAGGCATAGCCTTAGCTACCTTAGATACTCATTTCTATGTAAATGACTGCTTTTACTTGTCGAGGCGGGAAATCCATTAATTTCCTCCATGTTTTCACTGTAAAGCCCTCAAGCAAAAATATCTTGGTAGCATCGTTGCACGGGTAGTATCGGGCAACTCGATAATAAGTGTCATTATGTCTCATCATCCCCTTCATCAGGCAAGGGGATTATGCTGGTCCGTGCATCCCTGCCAGGGCTGGCTACGTAGTAGACCCTGTCGTCGCCCGCAAGTTCAAAGTGGGGCAGCCTGGCACGTATGAGGACATGGTAAGGAGGCATTAGATGAACCCGGGTCAGGATTGAGCTGAACCCCCTTCAGAGATAATTAGACCCACTTTCGCTAAGAGTTAAACCCCCTTCAGAACTTGCAATTTAATTGGCCAAACAAAACGGGTCGAATGGGTTGTCCCACATAAGGGTAGACCCGGAAAACAGATAATTAACGGTATATACGCTGCATATACTATGCATATGTATGGGAGGAGCTCAACGTTAATAGAATTTCAATATAATATTTTATTATAATAATATATAATATAAATGTTTATATAAATAATATTATAATTATATTTTAAATTTATTAAGTTATATAAATAAGTGGAATAAAAAATTTACAAATAAATTAATATATTAAACAATTTATATTAAATTTTTAAAAAGAATTAATAATATTAGTTAATATAAAAAAATAAATAATAATTAACAAAATATTTATACCGAATTTTATTGTTAATATTAACAGTTTAATATATAGTTCGAATATAATAAAAGTTATAAATACCAGTTTTTTATTTAAATTTAATTTAAAAAGCGTGAAAAATAAATATAATATATTTATTATACAATAATAGTAAATAAAATTATAATTTACCAGTATATGCACTATATATATAACGCATACGCAGAAATTTTTATTTTATTTATTATATATATTATAAAACGTACGTTATATATAGGCATAGTATATGTTATGTATATATAATGGCCAATGTAATATTGCAAATATAATGAAAATGGAGGTAGGGGCAGTGTAAATGTTACGTATTTGCATTATTTATTCGAAATATCGCGTATTTAATAATAGACTTTAATATTAAAATTAATCGGTATTATATTTTTCCGAACGTTAAATTTAGAAAAAAATCTTTTTTTTATATAATGTTTATCCGTTTTTTATTTTCCGTTTGCGTTTTTTATATATAGGATTTACGGACCGTAATGGTTTTAAATATTAATATACCAATTGCGAATTCGAAATTTAATAAATTGTAAATAATATTGGCCATTTTGTTTAATTTTTCGATTAATAGCTAACCAGAATATTTATAATAAGCCCCAGATGCAAATACAAATATTTTTGGCACTTTTACGCCTGGTAATTTTTTGGAATTATTATGGATTAACGAAAATATAAATAGCGTAGGGAATATATATAAAATATATGCCGGATATATGCAGGGTATATGCGTTAATATTATTTTTTGCAGGATATTGTAGCTTAATTTGGGTTATTAATAGAAAATAATAATAAATATAGGATTTTAGCAATTAAAATCCAATATTATGTTATGATTTTTATTATCCGGATACAATACCGAACGGAATTTTATATATTATTCCATGGCAAATACCAAATTTTGAACAAATTGTATTTGCGGATATATGTAATATAGAAATTGATTATATTATTAATCGAATGGGTTTTACTATATATTTTGTATATGGTTAATATATACATGTTAATTTTAAATTAATATTATATTATAAATTTAATATTGCCTTTATTTTAAATCCTTTAAAAAGGTTAAAAATGAATGAGTTATAAAAGTTTTATTATTAAAGTAAATGTATTAATTTTACAAAAAATTGTATATTGGTTTATTAATTATATTAATAATAAATTCGCGTTTTATTGGGTATTAAAATGCAGCAGAATTTGGCAATGTTCCAATTTTCGTTAATATTTACGAGGTTCCAACGTAGCATATAATCGTTTCGATTTGGAATAAATATAGCGTATATTTATATATAAGGCAAACGTATAACCAATACCAATAGTGGTTAAATATATTCGAACTAAAATTAAAAAATATGCTAATTATATGCGTTATATATATAAACCATATATTAACCAATTACGATACTGTTTATTACGGATTTTGTCGTTATTGGTATTAATAAGTTCGATTAAATCCTATTGGGAATATATATTATTATAACGATGTAATAAAAACCTGGTTATACAATAACGTTTAACCGATATTTTATCGGTTAAATTCGTTTATACGTATTAAATTTAACAGGTATTGAAAATTTCTAATTAAAAATTTAGGTTTATTATTTGGTATACCCCAATAAAATAAATGTAAAGTAATGGTATATAGGGCAATTATTCTTTCCGGTATTTATTGGGTTAAATTTTCGATATTTGTAATTTTTTGTTAAAAATGGCGGCCTTATTATAAAAAACTAATAATATATATATATTGGTAATTTAATATATAAGCGTAAAATTTGCGGTAAGGGAATTTATTATTATATAAAAACGGAATATTAAATTAATATATATATATATATAACGGTAGAGTTTCGGTATAGTAATGGAGCCGGATATATTAAATAATGTATATATAATATATTTTTCGATATTTATATTCCGGTAAATTATATTCGATATCTATGGACCTTTATTGTTATTCGAAAATTATATACGTATTACCCAATATTTTTAAATCGAATATTAATGTAAATTAAATAAGATATATTTGCGGTTTTACGTAAATAAAAGGTTTTATCCCTAAAATTACGTATATAAATTATATATAAAACAAATATTTAATATATACGTAGTATATGCTAATATTTTTACAGGTAATTTTGCCATTAGTACCGTTTTCCAAAATTTAAAAAGGAAATGGTAATATAAGCTTTTATACCGCGGATTAGAGGGGTATTTGAATTGTTTTAGCCGTATTGTAAATATAATTCGAGTTTTGCGATTTATCGAATGTCCGGACGGAACGGGATACGTGGGTATGTTTATTATATATAACGTATATATAACGCAAATATATAGTTAATATTATATTATATAGGTGTTTATACGGAATTTTTTAACCAACGACGACGAATTTTTACACGTCGATGAATTTTTACACGTCGATTTGTATGGAATATAGTCGAATTAATATATGGAAGATTTGCAATTATTTGTATTATATATACAATATTTAGGCGTTTATTTAAATAGTATTATTTGGAAATGAATTTATTTTTTTAAAATGGTTGTTGGATTTATTAATCTTTTTTTTTGGAAGGTTAGGAAAATTTAATAAATCGTACGTATTTGTAATATAAATCTTTTATATAAGCGTAATATATGGACTAATTAATTTTATTTTCAGGCTATTTTTACGACCGTAGGTAAATATATTTATATATATTTGCAAACCCGTAAACCTAAGAAAATTGGAAATTATTTTTTTTTAATTGTTTTTAAATTTATAAAAATATTATTAGGGAAATTGCTAATTGGGGCTATATAATAAACCGTAAATTTGGAAATTGGTTAACGGTAATTGTAAACGTAAATTAAGCATAAATATTGGGTAAATTTTGTATATATAATATTTACAAGTAAAATATTAATATATATTTTAGGTTTTGGTTTATATTTAAGCTATTTAAATCCCAATAAAATATTTGAAAAATATTTGCAATGTATATATATTATATATATGGTGTATATAATCCGCAATTTCAAAACGTAATTTCCGCGGTGTGAGGCACGTATATAATTATTGCAACTGTTTTCGTTGGAAATAAAAAATAAATATACGCAATAAATATATAATATAACCGAAATATATTTAAAAACCAAAGTTTGGTTTAATTAAAAAAAATTTCCGTGGTTAAAAACAATAATTTTTGTACGGTATTTTAATATAAACCAATTTTGGCGCAAAATAGTACCAAAATATACGAATATTGTAAAAATTGGATATATAAAAGATAATTCGTCCATTAAACGTCGTTTACCTTTATTAATTGTAATTAAAAGGTAATTATTTATATTAATTATAATTTAAAATTATATATTAATTTTATTCTTAAGTTGGAACGTAAATGTTTTATATAAAAAAAGGAAGATAATATAACGCAAATATATGGTATATTTACGGTTTGGAATAATAAATTTAATATTTAACGATTTATTCGAAATTTCCAACGTAAAGATTTTAAGGTTCGGAAATTTGCACGGGGAGAAAATGCAAATACAATTTTTCGGGACCAGGTTACGTATAAAAATGCGTTATATTTGTATAATAAACCCGGGTAAAATTTTACGAACGATTAACTTTTATTTTAATTTGGGGTTATAATTAATTTAACGTATTTAATACGTATTACCGCCTAAAGGGGTATTTAAATAAATTAGCGATTATTAATAATATTTGCGGTATAGGTATAGGGTACGCGTAGCGAAATTAATTAGGCCGACCCAGGTGGTAGCCCGGTAGGCCAGGCGCCGGCGATAATATTTACGTTGCAATTGCAAGGTACGCGTAACGAAGTTAACCAGGCTAATCCAGGTGGTAATCCGGTAAATTAAACGCCGGCGATAATATCTACGTTACAATTGCAAGGTACGCGTAACGAGGTTAACCAGGTTAATCCAAGTGGTAATTCGGTAAGCCAAACGCCGGCGATAATATTTGCGTTGCAATTGCAGGGTACGCGTAGCGAGGTTAACCAAATTAACCCAGGTAGTAACCCGGTAAATTAGGCGCCGGCGATAATATTTGCGTTACAACTGCAAAGTACGCGTAACGAAGTTAATCAGGCTAATCCAAATGGTAATCCGGTAGGCTAAGCGCCGGCGATAGTATTTACGTTGTAATTACAGGGTACGCGTAACGAGGTTAACCAGGTTAATATAAATGGCAGCCCGGCTAATATAGGTGGTAACCCGGCAGGCCAGACGCCGGCGATAATATTTGCGTTACAATTGTAAAATACGCGCAACGAAATTAATTAAATAAACCAAAATGGTAGCCCGGTAGGCCAGGCGCCGGCGATAATATTTGGGCTATAATTATAAAGCATAAACGATTTAATTATAACAAATTTTTTAATACGACGCAAACGTTTCCGGGCAATTATGGAAATAATATTTTTTAAAAATAATATAATTATATTTAAATATATAATATATATACGCCGTTAAATTAAACTATTTTTATTGTTAATACGTTTACAAAAAAAAATAAAAAAGTTGGAATTGGTACGATAAAAAAAATAGCGTTTGGTGGAATTAAACCAGTTAAAAATGCAGATTTAAATGTTAAATAAACAGTTAAATAATTAATTAATATGCAAATATTTTTTAATATTTTTATAAAAACTATATATATACGGTATATATATATATTAATATTATAACCTATTCGCAACATTTTGTTAATCGTTCCGTTATTAAAATCTTTTTGGTACGACTTTTAAAATTCGGGAATTCGTCGGATAGATTTTCCTAATACGTATTAGCGCCGGTTATATTTTAATTAAAATTCGTTTATGCGTTTTATTAATCGAATACAAGTTTTAACGTATAAAAAAATCTGCAATATAATTTTATTTAATCCGTTTTGGATTGGAAAAAGTGGGATTTTGGATTTTAAAATTTATTTAAAATGGTCGAAACGGTATATTTTTAAAATTAATATATATGTAAAGGGGATATAGGCCATTTGCGGCGTATATGTTGAATTAAATATTTTTTATTTTATTTTTTATCGTTACCCCATATTTCCTTTTTTAATATTTTTTTTTCCCTTTTTTTCCTTTATTTTTTTGTTTATTTTATATTGCGACCGCGGTTTACGCAATTATATTTTACAATATTACCATAAATAAAAAAAAATGGGCCCTAGCGGTATATAAATTAATATATTAATAAAATTTACGGTAATATTTATTCGTATTTTTAATTAATTTAATAATATAATTTAAAACGTTGATAATTTTATTTCGACGGACGTTTAAAACGCCAAATTTATATTAAAATATAGTTATTACGTTGGCGGTATTGCAAACCCCAATTTCGACTGGATTTTTTTAAATAGATGTTATGGTATTTTAACATATGCAATACAAACGCCCAATATCTATATAATAATAACGATTAATATATTATAAAAAAAAAAAAATCCAAATCGGGGCAATGGAAAATTGAGCGAAGGTAAGATTTTTCCCATATATATCGTATATAACCAACAAATGTTTGGCATTAGTTTATATGTATTTGTTAATATATTTTTTAACGCCCTTTAATATATTATTGCAATTATTTAATATAATATTTAAAATGTAAGCCATTTTTCCATATATTTTGCGTATTTAATATTTATATATAGCAAATATATGGCTTTTATTAACGGCGAAAATGGAAAAATATATGGTATTTTTTACGTATAATTAACGGATTTTCGCCGGTATACCCGTTTTAAATATCCAGGGTTTTATAAGTAAACCTCCCTTTTTATAAATCCGTAATATATGTTTTATATATGTTTTGCACATTTTTTGCATATATTAACCTAATATAAGGGCCCAAGGCATTCCAAAAAATCCAAATTTAACGGAAAAAAAGTTGGGATTTAAATAAATTATATATTTTATTATAATAGTTTTTATTTGCTAATATAACGTATATATAGTGCTTTTATAAAATTTGTTTTATACTAATATTGGCGTATTAGCAAATTTGTTAAAAAACCTACGTAAATGTTTTTTAATATATTCGTTAAATTTTATTTAATATTAATTTTAACAGGTATTTTTACCTTTTAAATATTATTATTGAAACTGTTAAACGAATTATTGCAAATAACGAAATATTTCGAAAAAAATACGGTTCGTAATTTTATCGTAAATTATATATAAATATAACGAATATATTATATAGTTTGTATATATTAGGTATACGTATTGTTTATATATAATATATACCCGGAAATATTTCTAACCAATTATAATATTATTAATTAAAAATATTACCCGCTGGCCCCGGCCGCAAACGTAACGTATAAATAATATATTAGAAAAAGGAGGACGATAATATACCGGCCATTCGAAAAAAGCCCAACGCCGTTAGTACCGGCCGTAAACGTAATGTATATATAATGGATAAATATAACGAAAAGGAAATATTATTTCGAAAAAAAACGATTTTTATTGGTTTTTATCGGAAACGCGTTAAATATATAATATATAAAAAAAGGAAATAATATAAATATTTACCCAAAAAATTTGGTATTAATCCTAATATTATTGTAAATTTAAAAAATAAAAATAAACGGGAAATACGGTTTATAACGCGTAAAAATTTTGTAAACGTTATTCCGGCCAAATTTATATATAATACAAATGCAAACCATTAAAAAAAAAAAATAAAATAGGACGAATTATAATTTACCGCGCGTAAAAAACCCATAAGGGTATTTACAATCGAAATTTTTAACGTTACTAATATAAAATATTAGGAAAAAAAGGATAATAAAAATAATAAATTACCGCCCATTACGCGTAAAAAACTTGCGAAAACTTTTATTATCGAAATTATGGACGATATAAATGTAAAATATTAGGATTTTAACGAAAAAAATAACAAATTAAAGTTTACGGCGCGTAAAAAACCCGTAAAGGTTTCGGTTATCGAAATTTTAAACGTATATACATTATAAAATAGTAATATAATGGAAAATGCAAAATTATATTTAAATATTACGGTATATTAGGAAAATTTTTCGTATTTAAAATTAATATATATAAATAGTAGAAGGGAAATAAGCCCCCAATTTCCTATTTGTTTTTCGCATTAGTAACCCATAAGCGATCCAGATGCGGGACGGGGAAAAAAAATTAAAAAATTAATAACCAAAATTGCGGCATATAAATTGCATATACATTTATTTTACAGAATTAAATATTTGTACAAATATTAAAAAAAAGCCAGTATTGTAATTTGAATTTGGAAATTGGGAAATAGGTGTATGGTAACGACGTATTTGCAGCGTAAATAATTTATATTAACGGAATTTGGTTTATTGGCTGAATTGTATATTTAATATTTATATTGGAATGGTTTATTAATTTAAGGAAATAGCTTAATTATTAAAAATTATATATATTCCGTATATATAAAATAAACGCGGAACATATATTAATTAACTTTAACCAAATTTCCATTAACCCACATTTAGTAAATATGTGGCGTATATGCCGCGTATATATTACGTATAAGCTATAACCTTAAAAAAATACGTTTTCCTCGTTTTTATTAAGCGGGTTTAATTAATGTTAGCGATATATATGCGACGTAAATATGGGCATTATTTATTGGTTTTGGTTTGGGTCGATTTGCGACGTTCGGTTATAATTATAGTAAACAAATATATATATATAATATAAATAATGGGTATTTATTTATTTTGGTGAATTTTGGCGGATTTGGTCGAAATAAATATTTGTATTATTAATAGTAGGTATGTATATGCGGGGTATATACCAAATATAAATTTACTATGGGATTATTGGCCGAAATTTTGGTATTACCGGAAAAACGGTTTATTTTATTAACGTTTATATATAATTAATGGTTTGTATATATATTGGAATTGGGAATAGGATTTACCATTTGTAATTTGGGAATTTTTATCGGCGAAAAAGGTAATTTAACAATATTAATATAAAATATATATACGCGGTATATATATTGGAAATATATATCTTATAGGCAGGTTTGCGTTTTTTGGCTTTAATATTTTTAACGAAATGGCGTTTAAACGATTATTATTTACGTTAATATTGCAAATATATTGTATATATACCGTATATAGGAATTAACTTATATTATCGCCGGCCTCCTCGGCCTTTTTGGCCTTACGTTTATTAACAATTTTTTGTTAAATAAAAATTAGTAGGTGTGTATATTTTGTATTAATAAAATATTTACCCGAATAATATTTAACGTTTGGTAAATTTCCCGGTAAATTTATATAAAAATGTAAATAGTAAATATATGTAAAGGTTAAACGACGGATAAATTTTACCTTAATTATACGCGTAACGCCAATATTATTAATGGTACCGGTATATTTTTAAAATATGTTAAATAATATTGTTTAAAATGTATATATACAGTAAATTTAGTATAATTACCTGATAAAAACGATTAATGGCCGATTTGGCCATAGCGAAAATCCAACCGGCAAAATTGGTTTTATTGTTTTTATTAATATATATATTATATATATATAATAAATAAATTATTTACAAAATTTTTTGAAAGGCCCAATAATATTTATCGAATTTACCCAAAGCGACGAACGCGAAAATAGCCCTAAAATATATAATTAATATATATAAGGTAAAAGCGATATATATGGTACGTATATATTACCCGTTACAATATTACGACCAAAATGGTTAGGTTTAATTTCCTTAATAATTTGAAAATGTTAGTTCTACGTATATGTAATATATATGGTAATGGAAATTTATAAACGCCAAAATAAGCAGTTTTAAAATAATAAACCAATTATATAATATAAGCGTTAATATATATAATATATTTGTATAAAATAAATATTTATTTCGTCGTTAGTTTTAAAAATTCGGCCGTATAAAAGATTAGCGTTATCCGTATTTATTATATATTTGCGAATCGTTAATATATTTATTATATATACGCGGCGTATATAGGGAAATTTATATTATGGCGTTATAATCGGCGAATTCGATAAACGGGTAAGGAAAAATTGGTTTTAATTTGGTTAATATTATATATGCGTTACATATGCGACGGATAAATATACATTTAATATTTTCGGCGGTTAATTTAAGGGTTTGTTTGGCTTTTGTTTTGGCCTTTATAATTTTTATTTATAATTAGCATATGCTACGTATATATAAAATATATATATAATTTAATAATTTATTTTTAATTTTATCCTTGTTTTTGTTAAGGACGGGACCTGTAATATATTAATTGCGTTGTATATATAACATATAAAAAATATATAAAAACTGCTTTTACCGACGTGTTAACCATATATAAACGTAAATGCAATTTCGTTATAATTGGCCAAATTAAATTCCGTTTGTATAAATGTTAATATATGCAAAATATGTAGTTAATATATATAATGTACGAAATTATCGCGGATCTAAACGCCAAATAGCTTCGATTTCCATTTAAACTTCGGTATAACGGGCCAATATTAAAAAAATATATGGTTAATATATATAAAACAATTGCTTTATATATAATTATTAATATCGGAATAATAATTAATGGGTAAATAATTTTTGGAAATACCCGTTTGGGTAATTATTAAACGGATAAATTAAAAGGAAATTGGGGTAATTTTAAACGCGTACGCGTAATATAATATACGTTTATATATTATATATTACGCGCGTGTATAAAAAACAGTTCGCAATTGTAAAAATAAATAAATAACGCTGTAAATAACGAAAAACCGGTTAATTTAGGCGATATATTTACGTTATTGTTAATGGTATTGTAAAAATTTAAAATTCCAATTTCGAACGAAAAACAGAAATTAATAAATTTATATAGGCGTGGCGCGGGCGTGGCGCGGGCGCTGCGTAGGCGGGGCGTTTACCCCGCCTATAATTTATTTACATTTTTCTACTTTTAAATCGGATTAGCCAATTAAATTTATATGGGTTTTAAAAAAATAACGATTTTTTTTTATATTAATATTTAATAAAATAACCGGTAAAAACCAAACGTTTTTGGTTTGTAATATGGGTATATATGCATTATATATGGGCGGTATATATTTATTAGGTAAATAATTGGTTATTTTACATATATAACGTTTATATATAAGCCAT